>NC_083440.1:30849062-30982174 GCF_020745735.1 Hemiscyllium ocellatum | reverse complement strand
ATAAATTGTTTACAAGTTAGGAACAGTCTTTAAAGTTAGTCAAGCATGAATTGATGAATTTGTGTTTGAAGTTATGGGGAGCTAGAAATATAGCAATATTTCTTAAAGAAAGAAAAAAGGGAAAGAACGTAATGACTTATCCCCTTCGGGAGGTACCGATAGGGGACAAAGAGATTGGGTTTGTGTGTGCCCCCCTCACCAGTGGGGAGGTCAGAACATTTAATAAGGAAATGACGGTCCTGGTTGAGGATCCGGTAGGATTGTCAGAACAAATTAATCAATTTTTGGGGCCCAGTCTGTATACGTGGGCTGAGTTAACATCTATTTTGAATATACTATTTTCTGGGGAGAAAAGGGGACTTATACGGGGAGCATCCATTAAAATATGGGACAGGGAACACTCGATTGGAGATGGAGATGCTGGACAGGGAGAGATGAAGTTTACCCTCAGAGATCCCCAGTGGGCAAATCAAAACTCGGAGCATAGAGCAGAAATGAGGGAATTGAAAGACTTGATTCTAAAAGGAATAAGAGAGGCAGTTCCGAAGTCGCAGAATCGGACTAAAGCCTTTGAGGTTAGTCGGGAGAAAGATGAGACTCCTTCTACTTTCTTGTAAAGATTAAGAGACTCAATGCGGAAATATTCTGGAACGGTCCCAGAGGACCCAGTGGCACAGGGTCTTTTGAAAGTACATTTTGTGACAAAGGCATGGCCAGACATGCAGAGAAAGATACAGAAGATAGAAGGGTGGACTGAAAAACCATTAGATGAATTGTTAAGAGAGGCACAGAAAGTGTTTGTAAAGAAAGAGGATGCGAGACAGAAACAGAAGGTGAAAATAATGGTAGCTACGGTTGATGAGGTAGTTAAGAAAAGAATGGAACCAATATTGAGTAACCGGAGAAGCGGGTGGCAGCATGTAGGGCAGAGAGGAAAGGGGAGAGGGAGAGCATTTGATAGAGAGTTCGAGCGACAGGGGCAGAGATGGAGGTCTCCACAGGAAGGATGCTATTAGTGTAGAAAGATAGGGCATTTTAGGCGGGAGTGTCCTGATCTACAAATGGAAGACAGGGCAATTCTGCTTATGAATTTCGATGAAGAATAGGGGTGTCAGGGGTTCCTGCCTTCAGGGACTCACCAGGAACCCTTGCTAAACTTGAAGGTGGGACCCTGTAGGGAAGAGGTAGTCTTCCTAGTAGATACGGGGGCAGCACGGTCATCACTGAATTTTATGCCAGAGAAAGTAGGCATGTCGACATGGTCAATTACTGTTTCTGGGGTGAAAGAGGAGGGATTTACTGTCCCAGTATTTGAACCTATGATGACAGAAGGTCCTAAGGACAGGGTCACAGGGGAATTGTTGTATATCCCCGATATAGGAAGTAACTTATGAGGGAGAGACTTAATTATCCTCTTAGGACTGGAGATTGGAATTCAGGAAAAAGAATTAGTTGTACAAATGGTAATGTTGACAGAGGATATGGAGAGAGAGAGAAAGACCCTATTGTATGGGCTAGGGAAGGGAATCGTGGAGGACTACAGATCCCTCCCCTTGAAGTAAATTTAGAAAGGAAAGGGGACATTGTCTGTGGGCGACAATATCCCATTTCCATAGAGGGTAAACGAGGACTGCAGCCAGTAATTGAGGGACTGATTATAGATTGAGATTCGTGGTCCCTCATGACCACAAATGGTTTAGTGTGATAGATTTAAAAGATGCCTTTTGGGCTTGGCCCTTGGCGGAGGAAAGTAGGAATTTGTTCACCTTTGAATGGGAAGATCCCAAGACAGAACGGACACAGCAATACTGGTAGACTGTGCTCCCCAGGAGTTTGCAGAATACCCGAATTTATTTGGACAAATGTTGAACAAAACGATGATGCGAGAGATTATGGCTGTCCTACACCAAGGCAGTCAGTGGGGAGTACAAGCAATGGGTGATTTAGTTCTTAGGGAATATGGATGTAAAGGAATATATACAATTGATAATCTGCAGAATGGTAAATAAAAAAAAGTCTTGAGAAAACAGACCCCGGGAGGAAGAGACCCAGGACTGAGACCCTTCCAGAGTATACAAGTAGATTATACTGAGTTACCCAAGGTCGGAAGACTAAAATATATGTTGGTCATAGTGGATAATTTATCCGGTTGGGCTGAGGCATACCCCCAGCTACTGCCACTGCAAGTGGGGTGTCTAAAACAGTATTGGAAACACTCAAACGACAGCTCTCTAAATTGATAATAGAAATCAGACTCCCTTTGACCAAATGTTTACCTATAGCTCTTTTGCGAATACGAACAGCCCCAAGCAACGAGTTGGGACTATCCCCCTATGAAATCTTATTTGGATTACCTTATCTGGGAACGAATGGAGAATTGCCAATTCCCAAAACTAAAGATTTGAAACTAAAGATTGACTGGGCTTGTCCTCCTCTTTATCTTTCCTCAGGAAACAGGGTTTATTGGCACAGACTCCACCCCTGGAATTCATCGTTCATCCCATCCACCCGGGAGATTGGGTCTTAGTAAAATCATGGACAGAGACTAAATTGCAGCCGAACTGGGAAGGGCTGTACCAGGCTCTTTTAATGACTGAAACGGCAATAAGGACGACGGAGAAAGGCTGGACTATCTACACTCGGATCAAAGGGCCAGTGGAATCTCCAGTTGAGGAAGAAGTCTGGACAGCCGAAGCAACGCAAGATCCACTGAAACTCAGACTAAAGAGACTTCGAGTAACTGATTATTCAGTGGCGACGCGAGCGTGGGGATTATTTCCGTAGGATTGTATATTAAGTTGTTTTGTGCTTCAGAATGATGTTTAAAGTATTGGGACTGTTTAGAGTTATGATGTTAGCCCTCTTAGTATTGGGATTTTGTCAAATATCCTTTTCATATATATTATTAATGGTTCCTGAGTCTGATTATCCACAAGTAATAGACGCTGATGCGTGCAGCTTAGTCAATTGTGGGTAGGTAGATAATCAGACACAGTACCGCAGTTCAGAGATACATCTTAAGTCCTATGGGGATGGCCTTGGGGATGGTACTTGGTATAATAATCTCGTCACAGTACACTGGACCCCCTTCCAACCAGCTAGTGATTGTCCCGATAATAAGTGTAACCCAATATACCTGACAATAAAGAAAACCACATGGCACGAAGCAATTTTGGGCGGGGGCACCTATGAGATACAATTAAATGAAACATTTGGGATAGAAATGAAAGCACATGGGAAACATTCGTGGGCTGTTGTTTTCGAATTAGCGCAGGACAGGGAAAACGGGTGGAATTACTGGATATTGAGATACAACCTTTCACCCCTCCCACTGATCCTAAAGTAGTAAAAATTATAGAGGTAAAGGACTTGAAACAGACTATCGAAATAGAAACTGGATACGGAGATGCAAAAGCCTGGGTTGAATGGGTAATGTATACTGTAAAAAGTCTGAACAAAAGAAATTGCTATGCATGTGCCTCCGGTAGGCCAGTGGCCCAGGTGGTTCCCTTTCCGCTTGGGTGGAAGCGAGACAGGCAGGGTGTGAAATGTATGATAGCCCTGCATCAGGATGAGGCTGCATGGAATGATAGGAATTGTACCTCCATATCTCTGATAGTCCCTCCCTTGGAGAAGAAAGATGCAGAAGTTCCTCCCCCAAAGTTGGAAATCACATGTGTGTGTGTGTTGACAAGGTACAAGTTGGTCTAGAGATTTGGGAGAGCTGAAATTGTGTACAGAAATTAAAAATGTTACTGAAACGAAGAGAGGAGGGAACTACTCACCACTAAAGGTTCCCTGAGCGGATCTGTAGTGGTACTGTGGAGGCAAAATATTGAGACCCATCCTACCTCCGGATTAGAAAGGGATATGTGCAATTGTACAATTGGCAATTCCATTTACCCTGGCATTTGAGAAAGAAAAGATAGTAGGGAAAAAGGGAAGGGATAAGAGATCACTGTTAGACACTTCTTTCGATGACAGGATTTATCTCGATTCGATAGGAGTCCCTAGGGGGGTACCTGATGAGTTCATGGCTCGTAACCAGATTGCAGCAGGCTTCGAGTCAGCTCTCTTTTGGTGGGTAACAATTAATAAAAATGTAGATTGGATCAATTACATTTTCTATAATCAACAGCGATTTATAAATTATACAAGGGATGCGGTTAAAGGAATATCAGAACAGATTGATGCGACAAGTAGGATGGCATGGGAGAACAGAATGGCCCTTGATATGATTTTAGCAGAAAATGGGTGTGTGTGTGATGCTAGGAGAAGCTGTTGTACCTTTATTCATAACAACACTGCACCTGATGGTTCAATTACACGGGCCTTAAGGGGATTGACTACCTTAGCAGAGGAACTGGTTGAGAATTCAGGAGTAGACACGGCTCTCACGGGATTGCTTGAATCCTGGTTTGGAAGATGGAAAGGGGTGGTAGTTTCCATCCTTACTTCCTTGATAGTAGTAGTCGGAGTATTGGTGGCCATTGGCTGTTGTATCATACCCTGTATACGACGGCTCACCCAAAGACTGATTGAGATAGCCTTAATGAAACAGATCCCCTTAAAAGGAAATCAGACAGAAGAAATTTATCAACTAAATATTGAGGAGATGAGTGAGACCAAGATGGATGAAATTTCCGGAATGATGCTTGCGAATTTTGGGAGCAATGCTTAACAGAACAAAATGCAGAAGGTAACAAATGGTAAAGAAAGAAAAAGGGGAAATTGTGGGATATAGGAATTTATGTTTCTTCTGCAAATTCTAAATTCATTAAAACTCACATCAGTGCGTAATTGTTTCAGCCAGGAGTTGCGTCAACAAGCATGTGAACTCTGTGGAGGAAATTCGAATTGGTTTGCTAAGAATGTAACAAATAGTAACCCCATTTAGAAGGGCTTCGTGATAAGATGCTGTGAAGACAGACAGTTAAACTCAATATGCCTGTACAAACAATAGGTATAAACATCTGTTTCCCACTTTAACAGAAATACAGGAACAAATCCCAATTAAACGAGTCTTAGTAATAAGATGCTGAGAGGAGCGGCACCAATGGAAGGAGTAAATGCCCTGAGAACAGGAATGAGCATTTTGTTTTCACAGACAAGACCGGATAAGACAAGAGATAAACAGGAGTAATGGGTACCAGTCTTAGGGAAGTGGAGGATGTAAACAGGGGGGAAACAATGAAATAAGAAAAAAAAATATAGGAACCAAATTGTATAAATATCGAGTTTTTTTTGAATTCGGAGTGTGTTTTGTCCCTGCCTTGTGGACATCACACCCACTTGCAAGTGTGAAATAAAGAGCTTTGCTGATTCAGATCTTGTCTTGGACTGAAATTACTGCAGTGAGTGAGCTTTGTTTCTCACACAAAGAATGCCACAAAACTGTTCATAGCATTCAAGAGATCCAGTTGATCCTAATTGTTTGTATCTAATTCATGATGCTTTTTGATTATTGACGAGAACTTCGATACCTTTATTCATCCATTATTCCCTCATCTTATCAGCCCTGCCTTTCACTCTGAGAGGAGCAACATGACCTGAACTCTCCTTACCATACTTTTCCCAGCGGCGCCGGATTAGGAAAATTAAACTGCCCTGCTATTAAAACATTATTATTCTTACATTTGCGATTTCAACATATTTTCTTCTCAATTTCCCTCTGAGTACTTGGTGGGGGAGGGGGGGGGCGGTGTCGTCTAATCCTTTCAAGGTGAGCATACCTTTCTTATTTCTAATTGCAAACCATAGATTTTCATGAAATGTTCCTACAGTAATAGCTGCACTTAATACAATAATAAAGTACAGAGTAATGTTTCCCTCATCAAAAATGCTACTCCCCCTCCTCTCTTGCCTCGCTTTCTATCCTTCCTACAACATTTAAAGTCCTGAACATTGAGCAACCTGTGTTGTCCTTGTCTCAGCCACATTTCTGTCATCGCTCTGACAGGCGAGTTCTATGTTGCCAGACATACCCTCACTAGCCTTGTCTGTAAAGAAAAAAAATGTAATTTGTACTTTGGGTTCTGAATTGCTGTTGTCGCATTTGCTCTTTTCTGATTCGGAACCATTCTCGTCTTTCTGTTTATTTTCACTGTTACATAGGAACCCCCCTCCCCCTCCCCAAAACAAAAGGTTGACAGCCTCTCAAATTAGAACCCACGAGGATGTAGGTCCCTTCCATTTCATGTGAAACCCTGCCTTTTTGAACAAACGTTTTCTGTCCCAGAAGCGAACCTGATGGTATTAGAAACAGAATTCTTGCATATTGCACCACCTCTTCAGCGTGATTTATCTATCCTGCTCTTTCCTCATTTGAACTTGGGACTCGACATAAACCAGAAATTACAACTAATGTCCTGTTCCATTAACCTTCTACCAAAGCTCTTATATTCTCTCTTTAAGCCCTAATCCTTTGCCTAACGATATCATTCCTCCCAACGTATATAACAACTTTCTGCTTCTCACTCTCCCTTTTGACAATCTGCTTCAAATGTTTTCAAATGTCTTTCACCCTGTCTGGCACCAGAAAAAGCAACATACCATCCGAAGTTCACGCCCACTGCTGCTAAGTCTCTTCTTTGTACCACTGACGGGATGGTCTCCTGCAACAATTGCCCTTTTAAATCTTAATAAATCCGTTTAACAGAGGATTCATTCCTAGTATCCAAGATCTGATAAAGAGTTCTGTTTTCTTCTGAGAGGCTTTCTCTTTTTACAGTACACAAACGGAATATCTGTTTGAGAGATGAAATCTGCAGGAGAGTTCTGAACTACCCTCTTCCCATTCCTGACGATCAATCATATATCTGACGGATCGTGCTGTGTAACCACTTCTCTAAATCAACTCGTCATCACACTCAGTGTCTCCTGTGTGCCCTCAGAAACATTAGTCCGAAAAATAAGCTCACAATAGCACATTATATATGAAACTAAACGTAACCACAAGTTCGATGTGAACCATGCAAAAATATAGAGAAAATATTAAACCCACGGTATTAAAATACAATCAAACACTGAACCGAACAAATGAAAAGAAATATCCGACTAATCTGCAAATAATCCAACAATCATCTTTCAATCTCTGGATTGAAATAAACTTCCCAGAGCCATTCATGTGCAGGCCTCTCTGGAAGGTCTGTGTATAAAGTGTCTGTCCTCCTTTGTTTTTCTGTACATCATTTTGTTTTTGTCAAAATCCACCCACCACTGAAGACACACTCACAGGTCTATTGTTCCCTGGCTTTTCCTGACTACATTTCTTCAATAATAGTACCATCAGACATCGTCCAGTATTTCAGCACCTACCCGTGGCTTTCGATGATACAACAGTCTCAGCAGAAGGACCAGCAAGCTCTTCCTCGCATACTGACATTATTGAAGATCCGAGAATTGTTTAAGTGTGTGATGTGAAGTCCCCAAACAGCCCAGCCTTCCATCCACTCCCTACGGACATCTTGGACAGCACAGACAATGTCGTATTGGAGTATCTGGACCAATGACCCTGGAGAATCCTTTGAGAAGAATAAAACTCCCAGAAGTAATGACCCAGTAAGTTGCATTGGCCTCAATGGGACTTGACCAGCCTTGACTCGCTCGTGGTGTGTGGTCCTGAACTCCGTCTGAATCCGCGAGGAAACGCATCGTCATCTCTTTCCACACATGGAAGGATTAGGACAGCATGCTGACCCAACTGTGTCTCTGTTACTGAAAAGGGGACACCCCACTGACTCCACATTGTCTATGCCACTGACCGAGGGGAGAACAGTCTATTTCCACTGTGACTTTGTCATTGGCCCAGATACCATTGCCCTGGAGGGTCACTCTCTCACCATAGAGAGGCAACTGGTGGTGAGATTAACTTGGGGCCATCACAAGGTTGAGAATGCAAGGCCTTCTGATGACCTCAACTGGTACGGGTAACACAGCCCCTGCTGTTAGCTCTGTATTACAAAGCAGCCATCCAGCTAAGTGAGAATCAGAGAATATCTGCAATGCAAATGGAGACAATTTGGCCCATTGAGTCTACACTGCTCCACCGAGGATCATTCCACCCAAACCTACCTCCCTACCCTATCCCTGTAACCTGTATTTCCCATGGCCATCCCACTCCAGCCCGCACCTCCCTGGACACAATGGATAATAATGTTAAATGTTTCATCCTTCTGTAGTTTCTAATAGGTACACTTGTCCTATTTTATTGTGGTCATGGTTTGGAGGTGTTAGTGTTGGACTGAGGTGGACAAAATTAAGACTCACGCCACATTATGATATAGTTTATTGAACTGTAGTAATTCATGCTGATATTTTAGGGGATTTCTGCCTTGTTACAGAACGATGAAAGGAGAATAGTGGACCCAATGGGTCATTTCTCTGAAAACTTGTTTCATTCATTCAGACAGGAGTTGCTGATTTCTCCTCCTTGCCGCAAGAGGGAGTCACTCTGCCTCCTCTCATGACCTGCTTCTTCCTTGTTAAGTCCTTCCTTATAGGAACAGCTACCTTGGGGTGACATCGACACGCAGCACCTTGTGCCTTTGATTTGATGATGCCAGTGTTGGACTGGGGTGTACAAAGTTAGCAATCACACAACACCAACTTATAAACCAACAGGTTTAATTTGGAAGCACTACCTTTCGGAGCGCTGCTCCGAAAGTCACAATCATCTGATGATGGAGCTTCCAATTAAACCCGTTGCACTATAACCTGGTGTTGTGCAATTTTTAACCTTGCGTCTTTAGGTCAATTAGGTCATTGTGAGACTATCAGAAATAACAGTGTGAACAGGGACACAGGGACCAACACCCACAGTCCCAAGCACCCATATATACAAACCAACACACACATTCAGAGACAGAAACAAATTAAGACAGACATACATGCATATACACATGTGCAGGGATACACACAGACAAACAGTGAGATACACATACACCGACCCACAGAAACACATTTGTGCAGGTGCACAAGTGCATACGAAAACATATACATACTGATCCATACACACAGACAGAAAGAGAGGGAAACGTACATACAATCACAAAGGCTTATATAGAAGAAAGTGAGGACTGCAGATGCTGGAGATCAGAGTCAAGAATGTGGTGCTGGGAAAACACAGAGATTAGACAGCATCTGAGGAGCAGTAGAATTGACATTTCTGGCACATAAGCCCTTCATCAGGAATTATTCTCCTGCGCCTCAGATGTTGACTGACCTGCTGTGCTTGTCCGGCACTACACTCTTGACTATGAAGACATACATACACAGAGAGACATTTATGCACAGACAGACACAAATACACACATATATGCAGGCACACACATAAATGCAGAAACACACACACACACACATATGCTGACACACATAGGACAGGCTCTATGTTGAGTAACTCACACTGCTCTGAATTTAACCATCTTTAAGACAATTGACCAGAGATCAATTAAGGATGAATTTGAATTTGAACGGGTGAGACCAGTCATAGGTTGCAGATAATGATTTCAACAGGGTGGACTTCAGGAGATAAAACTTGCTGAAAAAAAGTTGAATATGTCTCAACATTAGGTCGAGGAACTTAACTAGATAATCTGCCACTGTCACAGTCACCGGGTGATGCATTTGAAGCGACCACACTTTCTTTGAAACAGAATCACCATGATCAATGTATTAACTGTCGAGCAAGAAACAGACAGTGAAAGTTGGCATCAGGCTGCCATGTAGAGCAGGCATTCAGATTCGGGACACTGAGGTACTCAGATGTTGAGCATTGACAATAGAAAGAACAGCATCTATTCAATATGTAAAGCCAGGAAGGTAAAGTGAGCGATGACTGGCGGATATCGGAGTGAGCAGGAGTTTTCAGGGAAGAACTTGGCAAAACTGACCAAAGTGGGCATTGATTCTGACTTCTTTCAGCACGGTAAGGCTGAATTTCCCCAGCGTTGAGGCAATCTGTGGATATTCCCTCAAAATGTTTCTCAAAGAAACTACATAAATAAAATTATATTGCCCAATTGAAATGAACTTTATTTAAACCATCACAGGACAGGAAGTGGGTGGGAGAGGTACAAATCAACAATGTTTCTGCCTCATTGTGGATGTCTCATTGTTGGAAAATGAGTTGAAAGCTGTGTATTAGTGACTTGAATGTGAACGAGATTGGTTTTAATGTTCTATTCTGTCAAGGGATGCTTTTATTTCCATTTTGTCGTTTTGCAGAAGGGTGGCACCTAGCACTTGCTCCCACGGCTACCAGGGTTCAGTTCCCACCTTGGGCGATTATCTGTGTCCACATTCTCCACGTGTCTGAGTGGGTTATCTCCGGGTGCTCTGGTTTCTTCCCACAATCCAATGATGTGTGAGTTTGGTATGCTAAGTTGGCCAAAGTGTTAGTTGCATTAGTCAGTGGGAAATGGGTCTGGGTGGGTTACTCTTCAGAAGGTCGTGTGAACTTTTTGTGCGAAATGGCCTGTTTCCAAGCTGTAAGGAACCTAATTTAATTGAGGAGTGGATGAAGCATGGACCAAGTCCCATGGTGGTAACAAAGCGAATGGGTGATTCCCAGAGCAGCAGCACAATGTGTCCTGGCCTGCAGGCCAGAATGTGGAGGCCAGGTAACTGATGGTCAAATCTGGCCGAAAGCAAACATTAACAACAGGCCTCAAGCAACAAATGACAGCAGCACAAATGGAGTTGAGGAAGGGTAAACAGTAGGTTTAAGGAGGGAAAAAGAAGAGAAAGAAGCAAAAAAAAAAGCAATGGGAGAAAACAAGGAATGCAAGAACTCATTAAACATTCTGGAATTAAAAGCTTTAATGATGACCATGTAACCATTGTCAGTTGTCTTAAGGGTTTGAAATCTGTCATCCTTATTTGGTCTGGCCTAAATATGACTCCAGAACAACACAAGTGTGGCTGACTCGGAAATGCCCTCTGAAATGGCTTGCCAAGGCTTTCAGGTATATCAGGCTTTACAACGTTAGGCCACTGTTGGAATATTGCATGCAATGCATCCTCTCGGAAGGATGTTGAGAAACTTGAAAGGTTTCAGAAAAGATTTACAATGATGTTTCCAGGGTTGGAGGTTTTGAGCTATAGGGTGAGCTTGAATAGGCAAGGTGATTTTTTTCCCAGGAGTGCCGGAGGCTGAGGGGTGACCTCATAGAATCATATAAAATCATGAGATGCATGGATAGGGTAAATAGACTAGGCCTTTTACGTGGGGTGGGGGAGTCCAGAACTAGAGGGTTTATGGTGAGAGAGGAAAGATGTAACCGAGACGTAAGAGGCAACCTTTCCATGCTGAAGGTGTTGGATGTATGGAATGAGCTGTCAGAGGAAGTGGTGGAGGCTGATAAAATTA
The DNA here is from genome assembly GCF_020745735.1 of Hemiscyllium ocellatum. Lineage (NCBI taxonomy): Eukaryota > Metazoa > Chordata > Chondrichthyes > Orectolobiformes > Hemiscylliidae > Hemiscyllium > Hemiscyllium ocellatum. The sequence continues at coordinate 30,970,806 of NC_083440.1, read as the reverse complement.
CAATAATTAAAATGCATGTGGAAGGGTATATGAAGAGGAAAGGTTTGGAGGGATATGGACCAGGTGTTGGCAAGTGGGACTAGATTAGGTTGGGATATCTGATCGGCATGGACAAGTTGGACCAAAGGGTCTGTTTCCATGCTGTACATCTCTGTGACTGTGACTCTGTGAGTATGGTGAAGAGAGGAAAGGTGACCACACCAAACGGCATTCAGCATAACCTTATAATACCAGAAAAATGCGTACCATGGTAAGGAAGCCATGTTGAGGAGGCTGGACAGATTGTTGTGGTGACAAGGAATGGGAAGAGACGTAGATAAACACTGCGTTGATGCATGGTATGTGTTCAGTGTAACTTGGGAACACCAATCAAAGCCCCCATGATGCACCAGTCCTGCCGAAGTAAGCAGTTACAAATATATGCCTGAGGCCACACCACAGAATCAGAGAAAGATTAATTGTTTGATTATTATTGATCTATTTACAGTTTTGATAAAGCCCCTTTGGCATGAGACTGTTCACCCACACTGTCATTCAAGTAATAGAAGATGTAATCCCCGAGATGGGGACTATGATTACAATGGGCTCAGATCACGATGAGGTTTAAATGATCCAGCAGTTATTAACAGACCACAAGTAATTATAAAAATGAATAGAATTTTCGTCTTCATTACTGGGGCAATGGATAGAGTTTTGCACCTTGTATATAAGAAAGGAGATAACAGCATCAGAGGCAATTCAAGAGAAGTTCAGTCGGCTGCATTGGCGACTGATCAAGGATGGTAAAACCAATGATGCTTTCTTCTTTTATTTTGAAAGATTGAGGGAAGATCTTACGAAACATACTAGATTTTGGGTAAGGGGTGAGTTTGATAGTAGATGTGGAGAGAAGGAATCTCAAACTAGAGGACATGGTTTCAGAGGAGGGCACAATTATTTCAAACTATGCACGAATAATTTATTCTCAGAGAAAGTGAATGTTGGGAATTCTCCACCCCAGATAGTTGTGGAGGGTAAATCACTGAAAGTATCTGAACAGGAAGTAGGTCGAGTTGAAATATCAGTCAGTTAAGGGCTATTTCATTTCCTGGGTAGATCAGCCACAATCTTATGCATGACGGGGCAGTCGTGAGAGGCTAAGTGACCTACTTCTGCTCCTATTCATTGAGCTTTTATGAAGTTTGTTAGTTGCAAGGAGTCAAATAAAGGTTTCAAAGCCTCTACCATTTGCAGATCTTAGGAATAGTCGTGTCACTGAATAGGACGTGAAGAGAACGGCACGGCACGTGGGCACAGTGGTTAGCACTGCTGCCTCACAGCGCCCGAGACCCGGGTTCAATTCCCGACTCAGGCGACTGACTGTGTGGAGTTTGCACGTTCTCCCCGTGTCTGCGTGGGTTTCCTCCGGGTGCTCCGGTTTCCTCCCACAGTCACAAAGATGTGCGGGTCAGGTGAATTGGCCATGCTAAATTGCCCGTAGTGTTAGGTAAGGGGTAAAATGTAGGGGTATGGGGGGGTTGCGCTTCGGTGGGTCGGTGTGGACTTGTTGGGCCGAAGGGCCTGTTTCCACACTGTAAGTAATCTAATCTAATCTAATCTAAGAACATCAGCCAAAGCCATTCAGAAGACAGGGCAGAGACGGACAAATCTCTTGCCATGTATCTTAGCGCAAATGGATTAATCTCATAAGGGTGAATGACACCAGAGCAATGAGATTGCTGGGCATGTTGTGGCGAGAAAAGAGGATCGAGGATCCACAAATTAAACAATTTGTAAGAACTATCTGCAAGCAACAGCACGTATTGAGACAAGAGGTAGAGACTCAGAGATACCATTCCGACTGCCTCCACTGTGTTACTTTGTCTTTCTACAAAATTATGACTGCTGTGTGCTGCCAGTGTCACTAAATGACGTTACATGTCACAATGCATGCCAGTTGCAAGACAGACCTCACACACAGATTCAGCTGCAACATGATGTCCCAATTCCTATACTTAAAGCAACGATAAATAAAGGCAAGTGTACCGAAAACCTTTTTTTCACAATTCTGTCTACCTGCGACACCAATTTCAACAATTAATGCACCTGCACCCATGGTCTCTTTCTTCGGCAATAGTCCCCAGGATCCTACAATTAAGCATATGAAACTGGCTTTGATTTGCCTTATCAAATTGCAACATCTCATGTTCATCTAAATGAAACGCCATCTCCATCCTTTAGCCCATTAGATCAAGGCACTATTGTACTCTAAGATACCTTTCTTCACAGTCCACTACACCATCAATTCTGGTGTAATCTGCAAACTTCCTAACCAGTCCTCCTATATTCACAAGCATACCATTTCTTTAAAATAGGAAAACAAATGGACGCAGCTCTGATAGGTAAACGGATAGGGGTGGGGAAGGAAATATCATTTTTGTTGTACGGTCAGACTGCAGGTGATGAAAATAGCAGAGGATGATTTGTTAGATTTCACGATTAGTGGGGTGGTATATGAGGACTGGGGGACTCTATCCTTGTTGTTGTGGAGAAGAGGGGTTTGAGGGTAGAGGTATGGAAAATGGTAGAGATCCAGTTGAGGACATTGTTGATCACTTGGGTAGGATAAATTACAGTCCTTAAAGTAGGAAGACACCTGAAATATCCTGGAATAGAATTGCTCATCCTGGGACCAGATACAGCAGAGGAATTGAGAGCATGTGATCGCATTTTTGGAAGGGAAAGGGCTGGGAGGAGGTGCAGTCGGGATAGCTGTGGGAGTTAGTGGATTTGAATGCTCAGCCGTTTGCCAGAGGTGGAGGCTGAGAAGTCCCAGAAGGAGAGTGAGGTGTCAGAGATCGTCAGGATGAATTTGAGGACAAGGATAAACTGTTTGAGCTCCTTGTGGGAACATGAGGCAGTGCCAACGCAGTCATCAATGTAGTTAAGCAAAAGATGGGGAATGGTGCCTGTGTAGCTGAAGAATTGGGATTGTTCCACATATCTACCTCTGCCAAAGATGCCCACCTTGAAGAGGTTTCCCTCCTCGCTTTACAAAGTTCTCAGTGGGTCCCTCTCCCTGGTCATATCCGCCACTCTGAAGCTCTTCAATCACTTCATAAGAATACATTTACCCCCAGACCTCCTTGACCACTCTAAACCATCCACCCAAACTCCTCCTGAATCCTCTAGATGCCATTAACCACACCATCACTCCAGGTACCCCATTTCCACACACCATGCCTGAACCCTACAGATGCTGCTGATAATGTCACATCTGCAATCTCCGCCTCCGCTGATCCCACCGACCACAAAGCCCCTGCAGAGACTAGCCACTGCTTCCGCCTCTGCCGCCGACCATGTCACTAATGCGAATGTCAATCCTGGTGCCATTCTGACACCGCCTTGCAGTCTCCACTGACCAAGCCATCCCATGAATGACGCAAAACACGCCACTTTCACCTATGCTGTTGACCACGCCACTTTCCATGGAATCTGCCGACTGTGCTGCTTCTGCTGTTATCATCACCCATCACACGGCCATTCCTACTCCACAGAGCCAATCTCTACCCCAACTTCAAACTCCAGTTCAACAGTAGTCGCCAGTCCCAAGCCCTGTCACGTCTTTAACATTCCCATATTCATATACTCTTATGCCCTCCATCTTATCCAACACTTTCAATTCCCCGGCCCCCAACACATCACCTTCACCGTGGACATCCAGTCTCTCTACATCTATATCCCCCTCCCCTGCAGACCCAACTATATCTATCCACCGACACTCTTGGAACTGATCACCACTGTTAATAACTTTTCTTTTGAATACTTCCAATTCCTACAAAACAGACGGATAGGAATCGATACCTGCCTCGTGTCCGAGCTGCGCCTGTCTCTTTGTAGGATATGTGGAACAGTCCCTCCTCCACAGCTACACAGGTACCAACCCTCAAGGTATGAAGTGAACGTGGAAGGGAAGAAAATACTGTGATGCATGAAAGAGAAATTTCTGAAATAGTCTATTTATGTTAAACTTAGGGGCCTAAAAGTTGAACGTGAGCAGTTTAACCGAAAGTGCATTTTGGTATAGAAAGCAGTGGATGAAAAATAGGAGATATTCAAATGGGAGATGAACAGGTTGCAAGCTAGGTACATATTCATGAGAAATAAATACATGGTATCCAAAGCTAGAACAACTTGAATAGCTAAGGACACTGATGAGAAAATAAGGAAGAAAAAGGAAGCATGTGAAGCAAACTGAAATAGTAATAGCAAAAGAAATCAGGGACAATAGTTCAAATGCTGGTGATGTGCTAAGACTGGAAGATGAAAGGCTGAGAGAAAGCATGATAAATGAGATGGATGGCAGGAGAAAGGGTTGCAAGCTGTGTTAAAACAAACAGCAAAAAAGTTCTTCAAACACATTAGTAAAAGATTAGTGAAGGGTACAGTGAGGCCTAAAAGATACAATCCGCATAATGGCAAACTGCTCACTGAAGCAAAGGCACTGTTCAGGCACTAAATAAGTGATTTTCTTTTGTCTTTACCATATTGGAAAATAATGGTAAGGGCCCTGTTGAAATTGTGGGTTTTGAGCAACTGAGCAGTATAATGATAGAGAAAGTAGAGACACTAAAACATCTCAGGTAGATTTTCCAGTCTCCTGTGAACACACGATTAGTTCCAAGATAATAAATTTGACGTCAATGCTTATACAAGAGACAAAAGATAATGCAGGACATTGTAGACCTGTCAACTTGACATGAATACTGTGTAAACTGATAGAAGCCATCATACAGTAGAGGGTAAATATGCACAGAAAAAATAACGTGGTTGGTTCAAGGGAAGTTGGAGTCTGAAATTCAATCGAGTTCTTTGACGATAGGAAAGAAGCAGTAGATGAGGGTAGTGAACTTTCAGAAAACAATTTATACAGTGCCACATGGCAGATTAGTTAGCAAATTAGAAATGCTTGGGATTGATAGGTCCTGGGCAATGAGTTGGCTAAAATATGGGAAATAGAGTGTAAGTACAGAAGTGTATTTGTTCTGACATGAGGTAAACCACTCTGCCATTTAAACCCGACCAGCAGAAAAGCACATCTCGGTCCGTAATCCGTTAAATTTTGAGAGGCAAAAAACTATCCCAGAGGTCAATACTTGAAGTAAAAATCAACATTTTTTTTAACACCAAAAGAAAATATTAAACAACTATTAACTCCTTTCTCTTAAACCTATCTTTTACCTCCCACTCTACAACACTGGTCTGTTAAAAAAAAACAATTAAGATTTCCAAAAAAAAATCAAATTTCAAAACCAGCCTGCTGTCGAATCTTCCCTTTGTACCTTCCTCTGCAGATTTTTCTATGTCGTCTTTTCTTCACTATTCTGCTTCACAGGTCTTTCATATGAACAGGTACCTTTCAGATAGCTATTCGGTTAGCGAACTATGTTATTGTTTTCTTGGCAGTTCTCCCCCTAGCTGTTCAAAATGATCGGTTTTATATCCCAAAATATTGGATCATTTCATTGGTTTGATTTTATCCCAAACAGTAATATTTAAATTCATTTGGATTTTGGTATCTGGGGCATAATTTACAGAATTTGAATTCGTTTTCGTTCCATGACCACACAACTCCTACCATAGATTCGACCAAGTATTATATTTGAAATTGTTCAGGGCGGTTTGTGCTTTCAATCAGTCCTTGCTAGCTTGCTCTCTCTTAAGGATATAGTTCACCTCTTCTCCTTCATGACACATTTCACAGACTGGTGAGGCATTGAAGGTGGTGTAACCCTTCTTGGCACTTGCTTTTTCTGATTTATATAAGTTATTGAATTTGGTTTTGAGGGCAAAATCTGTACATTTGGATATTATATGAAGCCAAATAAAATAATGAATTGTGACGATGTTGCTGAGTGACTTAACAAGGTCATTGACAATTTGGCCAAATTGGCTGGCACCTGGCAGATAAATTTCACTGCAGAGAAATATGAGATAATGCATTCGAGTCAAGTTAAAATGATGAGGAAATATTGGCTCAATGGTACAACTTTGGGACGTGTACAGGAATGGAGAGACATCAGGGTTCTCATGCATTTGTCTCTGAGATGGCCAGCTAGGTTGAAAAGGTTGTTAAGGTGGGTCACAGGATCCTTGGGTTTGTTCATGAAATACGGACTATAAAACAAGGAAGTAATTCCACACCTCTACAAATCATTGATTCGACCACATTTGGAGTATGGCATTCAGTTCTGGGCACCTTATTTAAGCCCTGAAGAGAGTGCAAAGGAGATTTACTGGCAAGAAAGCAGGAACAGGAGATTTTAGATATAAGAAAAGATTCGAGAAATTGGAATGTACTGCTTGGAGCAGAGAAGGTTAAGTGGTGACTTTATTGAGGTGTTCAAAATGATGAACATTTTTGACAGCATTCTATTTCCACGAGATGGAATGTCAGAATCTAAGGTCCACAATTTCAAGAAGGCCAGCAAAAGAGATAGGAGCAATACGAGGAGAAACATCTTTACCCAGAATTGTTAGAATTTGGGAATGTGCTGCCTGGGAGATGTTAGAGGCTGATCCCATAGGAAGTTACAAAAGCAAGCTGAATATGTATTTCCAAGTGATGAATTTAGAGAATTGTAGAGATACGCCGAGATGATGGGAGCTTTTGCAAACACAGTGTATCAAATGGTCCCGTAAAAGTCTTGATTTGATTGTATTTTTAAACCATAGCATTCGATTTAACACTCAAACTGCTGGAATTTCCAGAATCTGCACAATTTTGAAAGATGACAACTCACGCATGCACCATTTCCATGGGATTTAATGTCTTGGAGTATAGATAATCAAGGGCATATATCAGTATTCAGTTTCAGAATTTTCATAACTTGTTCTTCGTTTTTGAAGAAAACTTTCATTAAATTTTGTTCAGCTCTGCTTTCCCAACAGAACTTTGCATCCATAGAATTTCTTTTAAATTCACAGAATTGCTATGGCATAGTGGGAGGCCATTGTTCCAGCACCATCCTATTCTACTGTGCCAATTAACTGCCTTACACGTCCCAACTCCCCAATTAGCCCTGCACATGATTTCTATCTAAATAATTATGCAATGGCTTCTTAAATGTCTCAATTGAACCTGACTCGACCACATTTTCAGACAGTACATTCCATATCCTAGCTACTTGCTGTGCAAAAAGAAATCTCAACAACCTTGCCTCATTTTTTTAGTAGAATCCCTTCAGTGTGGAAACAGTCCCTCGACCAAAACGTCCACACCAACCCTCCCAGACCCATTCCCCTACCTTATTATTCTATATTTACTCCTGACTAATGCACCTCACTTACACACCCCTAAACACCATGGGCAATTTAGCATGGCCAATTCACCTAACCTGCACATCTGTGGATTGTGAGAGGACCAGAGAACCTGGAAGAAACCAACACAAACTAGTGGAGAATGTGCAAATTCCACACAGGTAATCACCCTAGTCTGGAATCGAATCTGAGTCCCTGGTTTTGCGAGGCAGCAGTATTAACCACTGAGCCACCGTGCCATCCCACCACTGTACCTTTTGCACATCACGTTAAACCTATGTCCTTTGATCGCTTTTCTTATATTAGGGAACAGTGTCTACATACCTATTCTACCCAGCCTGTTCACAGTTTTGCAAATTTGTATCAAAGCTCCTCTCAGCCTTCTTCTCTCCAGTGAGAACAGCCCCAATTTCTTCAATCTGCCTACATCACTGGCATTTCTTATTTCTGGAACCATGTTTGCAAATACTTCTACACTACCAATACATTTATATTTTTCCTATGCTGTTGCACCCACAACTGTATATAATAATCCACTTGAGATCTTATGTGCGCACAAGCTGCCCGAGTTCAAAATAAGCTCCCTGTTGTTGCACGCTGTCTCTATCATTAAAGCCACGAATGTCATGTTTTATTTACAGTTCTCCCTACCTGGCTGCTACCTTCAACAATCTATGTACGTGTACACTCAGGTTCCTCAGCTCCAGCATCCAATCAGAATTTTACTCTGCCTTACATTGTCTTTCAATGTTCTTACTACAAAAGTGCATGATTTCACACTACTCTATATTGAACCTCATTTACAACCTACCCTCATACTTCACCAAATTGTAAACATCCTTTTTGAGTTTTAGAATACCCCCTTTCCTGTATGCAATTCTAACTTAATTCTTCTAAGTCATCTGAAATTTTTTTAAAGTTTTCCCCAGATACGTTCACATCCATGAATGATTTTTAAAAAATTGAGCTGTCCATGCTGGTGCAGAATGGCTTGTGGTACTAAATGACTATTAATATTAAATTAAGCAAGTTCCAGCTAGACTAGCTCTAAAAAAAACTCCGCTGGACATGTAATCCCTGAATATCATCCTGGCTGCTCCATTTAAATAGAAGTCAACTCGATCATCGTATGATTCAGAGCAGGGAAATTGGAACTGTATATTGAGTTGAGATTTCTTTTCTTTTCACTTCCTATCAAAGCCTGCCCATCTAGCAGGTTATGCACGGAGTGTGATCAAACTCTCATGGCTGTCTACAATAAATGTAGCTTCAACGACAGTCAGAGAAGGTGAACGTCATCCAAGATAAAACAGACTACTTGACCAGTTTTAAATTAATCAACATATTTGTTCAATCTATCCAAACTGATGCGCAATGAGAATACTATGTAGAATTTACAAGAGGCACTGCAGAAACTTTCAAAATATTCTACACTTAATGGTCTCTGCTAAATAGAACAACAAAGACAGGGGACAAATAGAGTCTCCCAGGAAGCATATCCTGCATGTGAGAATGGGGCAGGTTTAATAAACGATCTCAGTGTAAATAATCTCCAAAAAATAGTGTTTAGAACATAAAAGAATTTAATATTCCATTTGAGAATGAAAAACATCGGTCGGAATCAGCTGTGTTTAACTTAAAGAGAATTACATTGAAATGAGATAGGGTAAGCTAAAGTGGACTTGGTGAATAGATTAGCTCGAAAGAGTAGTAAGCAAGCTGTAGCAGACATTTACGGAGGAAGTCATGGTTATCTGAAAAATATATCCCAGAAAGGAGGAAAAGATCCATGGAAGAGATAAACAAACCATGGCTAACCAAGGAAGTTAACGAGAATACAAAGTTGAAAGAAAAATCTTTTAAGGAGGCAAAAATTAGTGACAGCCCTAAAGACTGAGACAAATTCAGAACCCAGCAAAAAAGGACTAAAAAGAGAGAAAATAAATCATGAGGGTAATCTAATGAAGCAATCTGACAATAAGAGCTTCTTTAAATACATGAAGAGGAAAAGAAAGGTCAAAGTGAACATAGACTTCTGAGAAAATGAATCTGGGGAGACACTTTTGGAGAACAAGGAACAAGGTGTTGGACGTAGTATATTAGCACAGGTAGAGAAATGACTAATGGGCAGAAAAAAGCAAGTAGGCGTAAGGGTTTTTTGACAAACGGGTAACTGTAACTAGTGAGGTTCACATAGATAGTGTGTATCATGAACTTGGAGGAAAAAAGTGAATGTACTGCAGCAAAATTGGCTGGAAATATGAAAATAGATGGAAAGGCAACTTGGAAATACAAACATTTCAGAGAAATATTCATAGGTTCTGTAAGTGGGCAAAAAGTTAACAAGTAGAGTAGAATATGAGAATTGAGAATTCATTCACTTTGGAAGGAAGAACAAGACAACAAAGTACGATTTAAATGAAGGAAAGCTGCAAAACAAGTGTGTAAATGAACAAAGAAAGCTTGCACTGGAGGTCAAAGCGGTTCAGACAACATCCATGGAAAGCAATCTAATGTTTTCAACTCTGATGAAGAGTCAACTCGACTCAAAACGTTAACTTGCTTTCTCTCCATGGAAGCTGCCTGACCCACAGTGATCTTTTGTTTTCAGTACAGGTAATTCCAATATAATGTGCGTTTTTGCAGCATGATTTGTCTATAACATTGCTGAAGAATTAGGGAAAAGTATTTGAGAGAACATTGCAATAGCACGATTTGAGCAGGGATCAGTTGTGCACTTCGTCCTGCACATGCGCAGATGTGCGTGCTGAAATCTCTGCACTGTTCTACACATGAACGATGTGGGGTCCAGTTTTTATGCCATTCTGCACTTGCACTAATGTTAGCTGCCAATAGAGCAACTTTCTGTCAGAGGTACTAAAAAGAGCAGCTTTCTTCTATTTTTAATGCATTAATGCGTTAAATGTATTTTTGTTTGTTTGTAAATATGATTTCAACTTCCATTTATGATGTGTTACACTTTGCATTACATCGTTAGGTGATTTTTGTGCGAGCGTGAGTGGTTCTTTTCTGCTGGTTCGCTCAGAACCCCACTTTTTGCTTAGGCCCTGTTACTTCTATTAAGTGAGGTTTCGCTGAACGCAACTATAACATCACAGCAAAACCATTTGTAGAGATTCCAGCATTAGCAGTAATTTGCTCCTACAGAAAACTTACATATAGTTGTATCAGGGAATCTGGAAAACTTACGGCATGTTGATCTTTATTTCTAAGGGTTTAGAGTGTAATTGTCAGGAAGTGTTACTGCTTTACTCTCTATAAAAGCTACTAGTGGTGTCATTTCTCGAGCATAGTGGGCACTTTTGGTGCCCTTGTTCAAAGAAATATATTATTTCAATGGTGGTAGTGCACAACAATAATCCCTGGTCCAGAGGGATGATTCTATAAACAACGATTAAACAGATTCCGACTCCATTGACTAGAGTTTCGAGGAAGGAGGGGCGATTTTTTTGAAACATACAGGATTGTGAGGTGGCTTGACAAAATAAATGCTGAGAGAGTGTTTCCCCTCATGGGAGTCATCTCAGAATAAAGGTACAGCAATTTAAGACTTAGATGAGGATGATTTTGTTCTCTCAGAATGTTAAAAGTCTTTGGACATCCTTCAGAGCTCTCAGGGCGAAGTCATTGAGTCAGAGTACTACAGCACAGAAACAGGTCCATGCCAATCACACATCTTAAAATTATCTATTTCCATTTTCCAGCAAATGGCCCAAATTCCTCTAAACCCTTCCAATTCATATACCCATCCAAATACCGTTCAAGCATCCACCAATTCAGCTGGCAGTTCGTTCCACAGATGCACCATTTCCAACATGATAAATTTGCTCGAGGTCCCTTTTAAATCCCCCACCCATTACCGTAAATCTATGCCGTCTAGTTTTGGACACCCCTGCTGTTGGAAAATAGATCTTCACGATTCACCCATCCTTGCCACTTATGGGCTTATAAATTTCTATCAGGTCACCCCTCAGCCTTCAAAACTGCATGGAAAATAGCCCCAGTCTATTCGCATCTTCCTATAGCTCAAACGCTCCAATCCCAGCCACAAAATTTTGTATATCTTTTTCTGCTTCTTTTTAAGTACAACAACATTTTTCTTATGCAGGAAGACAAAATTGAATGCAGTATGCTAAATCTGGTTTATTCAATGCCCTCAACAGCCGCACCATGACATCCCAACTCCTGTAATCAATGCATTGACCAATGAAGGCAAGCATGCCAAGTGTCTTCTTTACCACTGCGACTTCACTTTTGCAACTGTGCATATGCTCCCCTAGGTCCCTTTGTTTTGCAATAGTCTCCAGACCCCTACCATTAATTGCATACATCCCACCCTGAATGCCCCTACCAAAATGCAACACCTTACATTTATCTAAATTAAACCGAATCTGTCACCCCTCAGGCCAACTATCCCTGCCGTGCATTCCCATGTATATCTCATTACCAGATATTTCTTATTGAGTATGTAGACCGCTTGTGGTCCCCTCCACTAGTTTCCAGTCTGTAGCCTCCTCCCATATATCTGTTATCCTATTTGCGAAGAACTCCTGTCTGTCTCACGCGCTGGTCCCTATAAAACACCCCAAATACCTCCAGTGGACTAAATACTGTAAATCAATCCCCAGTGTCTGTTATGTTAATATAAGTCATCCGAGCCCCTTGATTAGATTACTAATCACTTGTTCCCCTGCAGATAAAGTCAATAGGAGTAATATGGCAGGACACCCAACTCCCCCTCTGTACCTCAGAGTCCTACAAAATGTCCTGTTAAACGGAAGTCTCTTTATTGATTTTTCCTGACAAATATCACAGTCTTCACTTTTTACTGCATCGGACAAAGTTTAACCCATTGCCTTAACATCTCTACATCGTTCAATTTGAATACCCCTTACATCCTTTTCACAATTTAACTTCCAAACTCTTTCACCGATCATCTGTTCAATTTTTAAAATTGAAGACTGCCCTAATCTGATATCTGTTGGAAATCCAAATATTTTCTTTTACTTTCTGTCCTTTGGTCAGTGTTTGTCTGCCTGTTTCTCTCTCCGCTCCTTGTATATATTTCAGGCTGAGATAGATTCTTCATCAGTCGGAGATTCGAGGGTTACAGTGAAAAGGCAGGAAAGTGAATGTGAGGAATATTGAATCAGGCATGATCTTATTAAATGGAAGAGGAGGCTAAAAGGGCCAAACAACCCATTCCTGTGCCACTTTATATTGTTTTATGCAAATCAAACCTCCCTCCCAAAGTCACATAATATCCTGACTTGTAACTATACAGACTATCCTTTCACTATCAGTGGGTTTAAAAACTTGCTCCCTTAAAACAACGTGGGAGTACGCTTATCACTCTGACTGCAATAGTTCAAGAAAGCAGTTCGTCATCATCCTCTCATGGCCATAAAATCTAGCTTGTTATCAAATGCTTTCCTGAAATTCATACTATGTCCACATGTTCCCTTTTATTTACATCACAAATTACGACTTCAGACAACTCCAGTAAATTACTTTAAGGTAATTTCTCTGCAACGAAACCATGTTGGTTGGCAATAAGTGCTAACATTGGCAGTGATGCTCTTATGCCAAAAGTCCGATACAAGAAGTCTTAACTACTTCCTTGAGGTACTGAGGTAGAAGCATTCTATCCATGCATCTCTGCAATCTCCTCACAGCTCACCGTCCTACTGAGGTTTGTGTCATTTACAAATTTAGAAATATTACATTGAACTCTTTCGTTTGAACCATTAATACTTACTGTGAAAGCTGCAGTCCTAGTACCGATTCTTGTGGTAGAGCCCTGCTCACTGTGTGCCATTGAAAACAAAGGCCATTTATTCCTATTGCGTCCTGTCTGCCAAACACTTTTATTTCCATCTCAATACACTACCCCAAATCCCTTGTGCTTTAATTTAAACACTAATATTTGGCATCCTCTTCACAACTCACTTTCCTACCTTACCGGTGTCATCAGCAAACCTAGCTACCATACTTTCAGTTCATTAATTTGAATCATGAAGGTAAAACTGCAAATAGTTGAGCTTCCATCATTGACCCCTGTGGTACATGTCTCTTGACAGCCTGCCAGATGGAACAAAAACCATTTATTCGTACTCTCTGCTTCCTGTTAACCAGCCAATCTTCTTGTGTCTTGCCTCCTGATGAGGAGATCATATCTGAAACGTCGACTGTCCTTCTTGAATGTGGCTTGACCAGCTGTGCCTTTCCAACACTAACACTCATCAAATCATCTAGTTATGCCAATATGTTACTTCCTACACCACATCTTTTACTTTCTGCCATAATTTCTAGCTTGTTATCAAATGCTTTCCTGAAATTCATACTATGTCCACATGTTCCCTTTTATTTACATCTCAAATTACGACTTCAGACAACTCCAGTAAATTACTTTGAGGTAATTTCTCTGCAACGAAACCATGTTGGTTGTGAACTTAAGCAAATGCACAGGAATAATCTCTTTAATGATAGCTTCTGACATTTTTCTGATGATGGACGTTAAGCTAAGGAACTTGAAGTTTCCTGCTTACCTCCATTTTTGAATAAAGGAGTTTCACGAGCTAGTTTCACAAGTAAAGAAACCTTCCCAAAACAGAATGAGACTTAATAATGAACACATTACTATCTCACTGGCCATTTCTTTTAAGAATCTAGGATGGAATGCATCAGAATGGGTATGTAGATTGTTAAGGAGGAAAGATGGCCTTGAGTGGAGTGTTGTCCTTTTCTTGTCGGATGTCGGAGGTTAGGGAGAGTTTCAATGTTACTGATGATTATTTCTGCATTACCAGCAGGAGGTTGTTGTAGACATCTGAACTGACGACATAAAAAGCAAAAAAAAAAAGAAATTCTGAAGGTAGAATATAGGAAGCTAGGCAGGAAATTAAAAAGCAGATTCTTGAAGGTAGTAATATTAGGATTACTCCTGATGCTATGAGGTAGTGAACGTAAATTGGAAGGGGACTAATTTACTGGCAAGGAGATTTCGTAGAGCTGCTGAGGAGGATTTAAACTGGAAAGCGGTGTGGGGGGGAGCGTGGGTCGCACATGGAGATAATGAGGAAAGAGATCAGTCTGAGGCTTTAAGGTTGGGAAAAAGAGCAAGTCAAACAATCATGGCAGGCAGGTACCAGGCAGGAAATGAGGTAGGACTGATAAATTAAACTGCATTTACTTCAATGCAAGAAGCATAACAGGGAAGGCAGAGGAAGGCAGGGGATGGGGGAAACAGCAAATGCAGAGAATTGGCTCAGGAATGGACACAACTGGTAGATTAATGTTCCAGTATAGAAATGCTATAGGAATAATAAAACCGAAAGGAAGAGAGGAGGAGGAGGGGCATTTTTGATTCGGAAAGACATGACTGCTGTACTGAGGGATGATGTTTCTGGGAATATGTTCAGGGACGTTATTTGGGTGGAACTGAGAAATGAGAAAGGAATGATCACCTTATTGAGATTGTACTATAGACCCCTCAACATTCAGCAGGAAATTGAGAAACTAATTTGTAAGGAAGTCTCTCTTATCTGTAACAATAATAAGGCGATTACGGTCAGGGGATTTTAAGTTTCCAAATATAGATTAGACAGCCACTGTGGAAAGGGCGTGAATGGAGCGGAATTTGTTAAATGTGAACAAGTATGTGGATGTACCGACTGGGAAATGTGCAAAACTTGACCTACTCTTTGGAAGTAAGAAAGGACAGGTGACAAAGGTGTCAGTGGTGGTGGTGGTGGTTGGGGGGGGGGGGGGCACTTTGTGGCTCGTGACCGCAAGTTCACGAGTTCTTAAATGGTGATGGAAAAAGTTAGACAGGACGTAAAAGTTAAAGTACTAAATTTATAGGAAGGCCAACTTTGACAGTACATGCAAGAAATTTCAAAACTTGGTTGAGGACGGATGTTCACAGGTAAAGGGAAGGTTGGAAAATGGGAAGTTTTCAAACATGAGACGAGGAGATTTCGGAGACAGTATGTTCCTATTAGGATGAAAGGCAAGCCTGGAAAGTGTAGGAACTGCTTGATGACTAGAGAAATTGAGGTTTTGGACATGAAAAAAGAAGGAAGCATAAGGCAGGTATAGTCAGCAGAGATGGAGTGAATATTTAGAAGAGTATAAAAGCAATAGGAGTATACTTAAATAGAACATCAAGAAGTACATGAGATGGCTTTGGCAAATAGGTTCATGATAATCCAAAATGATTTTATAAATACACGAAGACAAAAGGGTAACTAGGGAGAGATCAGGGACCCTCAAAGGTCAACAAGTCAGCCAATGTCTGGAACAGCAGGAGATGGGGGAGATACTAAATGAAAATTTTGCATCAGTGTTTCCTGTGGTGATGGGCATGAAAGATAAAGAGTGTTGGGAAATTGATGGTGACATCTTGAAAGATGTCCATATTACAGCGGTGGTGGTGTTGGATCTCTTGAAACACACAAAGGCAGATAAATCCCTGGGACCTGATCAGGTGTACGCTAGAACTATGGGAAGATAGGTAAGTAATTGGTGGGCTCTTGCTGAGATATTTGTTTCATTGATAGTCACAGGGGAGGTACCAGAAGATTGAAGTTGACGAACATGGTGTCATTATATAAGAAAAGTGGTAAAGATAGTCAGGGGGCTATAGATCAGTGAGCCTGGCATCAGTGTTGGACAAATTGTTGGCGGTAATTCTGAGGGACAGGATTTACACATATATGGAAAGGCAGCGACTGATACGGGAGAGTCAACATGGCTTGTGTGTGGGATATAATGTCTCACCAACTGGATTGCGTTTTTTTTGAAGATGTAACGAAAAGGATTGATGAAGGCAGAGTAGTGGACGTGATTTATATGGATTTCAGTAAGGCATTTGACAATGTTCCTCATGGTAGACTGGTTAGCAAAATCATATTGCATAGAATCCACGGAGAATTAACCATTTGAAAACAAAACCGTCTCTTAGATATAAGACAGAGGGTGGTGGCAGAAGGTTGTTTATCAGACAAGATGCTTGCGACCAGTGGTATGCCACAATGAGCGGTGGTATGTTCATTGCTTCTCGGAAATCTATAAATGATTTGGATATAAACATGGGAGTCATAAGTTAGTAAGCTTGCAGATGACACCAAAATTGGAGGCATAGTGGACAGTGAAGAACGTTTCCTCAGAGTACAACATAATCGTGGTGAAATGAGACAATAGGCTGAGGAGTACCAGATGGAGTTTAATTTAGATAAATACAAGGTACTGCACTTTGGCCAGGAGTTATTCATTGAATGGTAAGGTCCTAGGGAGTGTTGCTGAACAAAGAGACTGTAGAATGCAGCTTCTCAGTTCTTTGGAAGTGGAGTTGAAGGCAGATAAGATAGTGATGAAGCCATTTGGTATGCTTTACTTTATTGTTCAGAGTATGGAATATAGGAGCTGGGAGGTCATGTTGCTGCTGTACAGGACATTGGCTGGTCCACTTTGGAGATTGGAATATGATGTGCAATTCTGGTCTCGTACTCAGAATGGTATTGCAAAGAGCTTTACAATGATGTTGTCAGGGCTGGACGGAGAGGTGGAATAGGTTGGGGCTGTTTTCTCAGGAGCACAGAAGGCTGAGGTGTGACCTTATAAATTTTATAAAATCATGAGAGGCACGGATAGGATAAATAGACAAGGTATTTTCCCTGCCGTGGGCGAGTCCGAAACGAGAGGGGATAGGTTTAGGGTAAGAGGGGAATGATTTGAAAGAGACCTAAGGGGCAACATTTTTCATGCAGTGGGTGGTGCATGTATGGAATGAGTTGTGGTGGATGCTTGTACAATTGCAACATTTCAAAAGGCATCTGGATGGGTGTATCAATAGAGGGTTGGGAGGGTGGTGAAGGGCCATCTGCTGGCAAATGGGACTGGATTAATTTAGGGTAACTGGTTGGCATCGACGAGTTGGACAAAAGTGTCTGTTTCCATGCTGTACATGTTTGCAATACTTTAACCACAGATCCTGGAAACTGGAAAATATCCTAAAAGAAAAGGTTAAGTTAAAAGAAAAGGTTGAGAACTGTAACAAAATGTAAAAAAAAACGGGATTTTGGAAGGGATATTAAAATCAACACATGAATCATTGTAATTATATTAGGGAAAGAGATTGGGCAGGAGCAACTGAAAATTAATAGTGCAGATACTGCCCACATAAAAGAATGATGAACAGACTGAAAGAATAGTTTGAATTAGTCTTATATTTATTTACATTTGAGGCAGAAATTAATGTGGTCAGATAATCCAGTAAAACTAATATATGGAACAGTGCCACCAAAATTAACATACGTATAATAATAGTAACAAAGAAAAAAATAGTGCCAATGAACAGATTGGTGAGAACATTGCGATGTCCTGACAATAATCTTCCAAAGTTCTCTCAATTTGGAATCGTTAGTTAGATTGAATTATATATGTCATTCTGCTATTAAAGAAACGTGAAGCAGCAGAAAAAGGGAATTAGAGATCAGTTAGCCAAACATCTACTTTCGAGAAAGCACTGGAATCTATAATTAAGGGTAGGGTGAGTGAACATCTTGAAAATGTTCTGGAAAAGGACTAAAGAGAAAACCTGATCAGTACTTTAATCATATAATGGGCACTACTACCTAGAGTGTTTTCACTACGAGGTTACTAATGAATTTTATTCCATTGGTCAAAATCTGGTCTAGTATAACCTGCTGTTTGTTTGATGCTAAAACATGTGGTCAAAGAAATTGCCCTAAAAGCATCCACGAATTCATCATTCACACTATCTTTCCCTCTCTGATTGTTCCAATCTATGCAGAGGTTAAAATTCCTCATGCTAACTGTCACATCCCTTTGGTGAGTTTCAATTATTTATTCTTTGTTACACAGTGCAACCATGTTGTTATTGTTAGTGGCCCTGTGCACAACTTCAGCAAGTGACATCTTGTCTGTACAATTCCTGATCACCACCCAGGCTGCTTCTATGTCCTGGTTTTCTCACTTTTAGGTATCCCCTCTCAATTGTACCAATACTAGCTACTCCTCCACTCTTTCTCATTCTCCTCAATAGTCACATCCCAATATGGGTCACCTACAGCCACATCTCAGTTAGCACCACCAGCTTGACCTTACTGCAAAATCCCAATTTGTAGTGCTCGCTCATTTGCTTTGTATTGAATGGTACATGCATACCTTAAGTTTAGTCAGCTTATTATTTTTGTAACCTCGAATTTTGTCTGAGTTGCTCTGAGACCTGCATTCTCTATCCCTTCCTGTTATTTTCTGTTTATCAGTCCTTACGTTAAGTTCTTTCTCTGTTGCATTTTCCCCATTTCTTTGATCAGCGCAACTTCCCAAATTTGGACATATGCTCCCAGTATCTCTCTCATGTTTGCGGATGATACATTATTGATTTCAGTTTGTTTTCATCCCAAGCTGCTCATGATTTGTTGGAAAACATCAGACTGTAGTTAGAACCTTCATTCAACTGTACCTCATCCAGCTGTCCAGAACAAGTAGAAAAATACAATTGCCCAGAAGGCTGCTTACATGGCAACAGGATTAGGTCATTCAGCCTCTTGAGCCTGTTCCACCATTCAATGAGATCATGGCTGATCTGTGGTCGATTGCCACATATCGAGCATTACCCATATCCCTTTACAACTTTGCTTAACCAAAAAGTATCTGCCTCAAATTTGCAAGTAGCAACTCATCCAGCATGTACTGTCACTATTTGTGGAAGAGACTTCCAAAGATTTACTACCCTTTCTGTTTGGAAGTGAACAGTCTGTTCATAATTCTCAGATTATGCTCTTTATTTCCAAAATTCCCCATACAGTAGACACAGTTTGTCATTATCGACTGTCATTTTCTGTTAATATCTTGAAGACTTCAAACAGATGAACTAAACTTGCTAAATGTTAGAGAATTACGAGGCAATCTCATTGCTGCAGGTCTTGATTCATAAGTAGGTCACATGAGGTAATCATGAGTTTTCTTCTCTAAAGGTCAAAATGATTTCGTGGCAATCAAGAATGCTTTTATGGTCATCATCACATGCAGAATTCCAGGTTTTTTTTAAAAATAGGACTCAAATTACACCACCTTCCATGGCGGGATTCGAATCTGGGTCCCCATAACATTACTTAGGTCTCTCAATTAACATTCTTGCAATAATACCACAAAATCATCACCTCCCCAAATCAGAATATGGCAGTAGAAAGCACTTATAGCAATGGATATGTGAAATGAACCATGCTGAACAAAATGCTGGCAATTGCTAGTGTAAATTATTATCACCCGTAGCGGTGTGATCTGTACACGTTAAGAAATCATTGTACATGGTGGGAGGATATAATCCATTCCATTTAGATTTTGGTACAACTATCAATTCCCAGCTTCGGGAGGACAACTAGCAGTTTTACTTGTTATGAGAATTTGAGCGCACAATGCAGGCAGAAAGGTTATAATTAAAGACAAAATCTTGGAAAGAATTCAGCAAGCTTTGTGATACAGTGGTGGTGCCCCTGCCTCTGTTCAAGAGGACCCAGGTCTGGGTCCCACATGTTACAAGCTATGTTGTTACATGTCTAAATGTGTTGTTTAAAAAACATTTAAGGGAAAGGCAAGAGAAATTAGTGTCAATCTGGGAAATATGCTTTATTATATAGAGAGGGAAGTTTAATGAATGCAAAGGGGTCAGCAAGGTTTTGCCAAAATATGAAAACAATGATTATATAACACTGGAAACACATTGGACAGAAAATCAGGCAGAACAGATCCAGTGTTACTTTGTATCAGCAACCTTATTTGGAAACTGCTCCATTCTTATTAATCAAAGTCGGCATTAAAAAAAAACGCACAGCAGCTTTCAATTGACTGAAAGGGAGAAATTGCACTTCAAAAGCTAGTGCTTCCAAATAAGCCTGTTGTACTATAACCTGGTGCTATGTGATGTTTACGTTTATCCTGGAGATGCAACTATCTAACATCAGGGAGATCATAAACCACACAGGAGCTGCCCAGGTCTGTGCAAAATTGTCAATTCTGCTAACTGTACAATTTGTCAAATAAAGAATTGCCCTCCTTGCCTTACAGCAATTTACAGCACCCCTGAGTCAAAGGTTCCATTCCACTTGAGTTGACATCATGGTCCCTGCTCTTATTCTGCAGACTCTGCTCAAAGTCCTTTTCTTGATCCACTTCAACACCAAATATATATCTGACACTTCCAGGATTCCAAGAGCTTCCTCCACCTGTTACTGTCGTGTTACTCAAGACAGTCATTCCTTTCCCTGTTTCGATTCAACTCCTGTCTGTTGCTTCTTCCTGCAAAAGTTGAAGGCTCTTGCACAATAATAGGCTGTTTATCAAAAAAGAACCACTATTAAAAGACTCTGTGAAACCATCAGCATAAGGTTTCAATTTCTTTTGGTATCAACTGGAACTTCTTCTACATTTGAACTTTCAGCCATGATGGCTACAGTTCCACCAGTTTCTGATACTCTGCAATAAGTTAACTAAGGTTCGTCAGAAACATCAAAAATGGAAGGGAGAATGTTGAATACATTTTTCATCTTATGTAATGCTGTGCTTCGCATCACTAATCAATTCTTCACTCAGACTAATGTATCAGCATGAACGTCTTTAGTTTTTAAGCTTAAGTATTTATCTTTTTTGTGGCACCTGACATAATCCCTATTGAAAAGCCAAGCGTCTACCAAAAACAAGTCCCTTTATTTCCCTGATTAGTGTCAGCACCACAAAATGGGAGTTTACCAAATAATCTGTCCCTTGTTGTTAAATAATGGTGACATGTTCTAATCAGACTATATGTCTCCAAATGTATAAAGATTTTCTTTATAATAGATTCCAGCATTTTCCTGATGACACGCCCCTCTGCAGCTTTCAAAAACAAAATGGACGAACTCAGATCCAGATTTATCGGCAAAACGAACTGAGGGGCTACTGTGTGCACTGCTTGATAAAGACTCAGCTCACCCCAGCATTCCCAACTACACCCTACAAGCTGACGGATTCTCCAAACATTGCATGGATCACACTGAGTTCTAGGGTGAGGCTGAAGACGAAGAGGGTATGCTTCCTGATCAACACCACCTGGTGATCATACGTAGCGACCATGGCAAGCCATCGCTTCCCGGACGAGAATACCTCATAGTAAAATGCCATTCCTACTACATTCCTACAACAAGTATTCACCTCTGCCATCCTGACAGCAATGTTCATACCAACCATGTGGATGTGAGGAAATGTCCTCGATGTGATTTACACCTTCACAAGCACTCCAGAGATATAATTCCCCGAGGCCCTATTCATTGTGGCTGGTGACTTCAACCAGACCAACCTCAAGAGAATACTGCCAAAGTAGCACCACATCTCTTGCCTGGCTAGACGATCGAACATTCTGGACAACTGCTAAACAACCAAAGACACCTACCACTGCTACTCCTCCCACACCACAGAAAATCAGATCACAGCACTGTGCTTCTCCTCGAGCTTACAAGCAGAAACTGAAACGGGAGAACCCTTCACAAAAGGAAGTACAATGTTGGTCCGATGCTGTGGAAGACATTCTCAGAAACTGCATGTAAATTGTGGACTAGACTATGTTCAAGAGCTCAGCAGAAACCTTGCACGAGTATACCACCATCGTCACAAAATCATGAAATCTATTTCTTTCAGAAGACCACAGGGGCAGCATTCAATTCAGATCGAATCATAGAGTCATAGAGATGTGCAACATGGAAACAGACTCTTCAGTTAAATCTATCCATGCCGACCAGATATCCCAACCCAATCTAGTCCCACCTGCTAGCACCCTGCCCAAATCCTTCCAAACCCTTCCTATTCATATACCCATCCAAATGCCTCTTAAATGTGGCAATTGTACCAGCCTCTACCACATCCTCTGGCAGATCATTCCATATACGTACCACCCTCAGTGTGAAAAAGTTTACCCTTAGGTCTCTTTTGTATCTTTCCCAAATCCCCCTAAATCTATGCCCTCTAGTTCTGGAATCCCCGACCCCAGGGAATAGACTTTCTCTATTTATCCTATCCATGTCTCTCATAATTTCAGAAACAAGTATAAGGCTGCCCTCAGCCTCCGATGCTCCAGTGAAAACAGCCCCAGCCTGTTCAGCGTCTCCCCGAAGCACAAATCCTTCAACCTTGGCAACATCCTTGTTAATCTTTTCTGAACCCTTTCAAGTTTCACAACATCAGCAATGTACAAGCCGATCTTCAAACCAATACATTCCATTTACACAGCCCCCTGCCACAGAAAGGTGGCTGACGTCATTGAGGATCCATCACACCCCGATAATGATCTCCTACAACCTCTTACATCAGCCAGGAGTTGCAGAAGTCTAATCACACACACCAGCAGGTTAAGGAACAGCTCCTTCCCTGCCCTTATGATAATGAATGGTCTCTCTCTAGCCTCATACATCGCTGACCTTGCCAACGTTTCTCTCACCGACAGCATGCACTGTGCAATATAACCTGTATGCCTCTTTGTACGTCTTTGAGATCTGTACATCCTTGCTTATGATGGTGGGACTTTGGGTATTGTTGTAGAAAAGGGGACGGAGGCAGTGCAAAACATAAATCTTATGTAATTAATGGCCGGGCACTTGAGTAGTGATGTAGTTCAGAAGGACATGGGGGTGCAGGACATAAATCATATATAATTAATGGTAGGGCCTTAGGTAGTGTTGTAGAACAGATGGACCGAGAGGTTATAGGACATAATTCTTCTATAATGAATGGTAGGGCTTGTGTAGTGTTGTAGAACACGTGGACTTAGGGAGTGTTGGACATAATTCTGATGTAATTAATGTTCAGTGCCTTGTGTAGTGTTGTAGAACACAGGGAACTAGAGAGTGTAGGGTATAATTCCCCTTGAAAGAAAGTTTGTGCTGGCTAGTGTTATAGAACACAGGGACCTAGAGTGTGTAGGCCATAATTCTTATGTAATTAATAGTAGAACTTTGGGTATTGTTGTGGAACTGAGGGCGGAGGTAGTGCAAAACATTAATCTTATATAATTCATGTTCGGGCACTTGAGTAGTGATGTAGTTTAGAACGACTTGGGGGAGCAGGATATAAACCATATATAATTAATGGGAGTTTCCACCCACTCTCCAAAGATGTGCAGGTCAGGTGAATTTGCCATGCTAAATTGCCCATAGTGTTA
Organism: Hemiscyllium ocellatum; assembly: GCF_020745735.1. Classification (NCBI taxonomy): domain Eukaryota; kingdom Metazoa; phylum Chordata; class Chondrichthyes; order Orectolobiformes; family Hemiscylliidae; genus Hemiscyllium; species Hemiscyllium ocellatum. The sequence continues at coordinate 30,947,270 of NC_083440.1, read as the reverse complement.
GGTAAAGGGGTAAAGGTAGGGGAATGGATGGGTTGCGCTTCGGCGGGTCGGTGTGGACCTTTTGGGCCGTAGGGCCTGTTTCCACACTGCAAGTAATCTAAATCTAAATCTGTAAGTAATCTAAATCTAAAACAGACCACATCACCAAGGATATATTTCCCTCCCCTCCCATATCAGTGTTCCGGAAAGACCACTCCCTCCGTGACTCCCTCGTCAGGTCCACACCCCCATCAAACCAACCTCCACTCCCGGCACCTTTTCCTGCATCCGTAAGAAATGCAAAACTTGCGCCCACACCTCCCCCCTCACTTCCGTCCTAGGCCCCAAGGGATCCTTCCATATCTGTCACAAATTCACCTGCACCTCCACACATATAATTTACTGCATCTGCTGCACCCGATGTGGCCTCCCTCAAATCCAGTACCAAGTGCTGAGCAGTTCCTACCACATCGTGCTGTGTGCCCTTCTCACCCTCATCTCCCTGGTTGAAGTGATCCGTCTTTACCAGGGTTACATCGGCACCCTCCAGGAAAAGGTCCACAGGACACTGAGTTGGAATGGAGAGGAGTTCATGGAGGTGGGAGGGATGAAGGGTAATGGGATGGGGTGATGAGTTTTGGGGACGGGACTGGGAGATGATAGGGATGGGAGAGAGGATGGAGAGCGGGTGGAAGGAGGGGACAGGAAGGGTTGTCTTTGGGGGAATGGGAAGAGATAGAATGGGGGAGGGAATGGGGCTTCGGGCAACTGGACCGTGCAGAGGGCAGTTGGAGCTAGCCGTGCTGTAATTGCTGTGATTGAGTCTTTCTGGTTTTCTCCTCCCTTCCCTGTTCTATTTCCCCTCCCTGTGCCCTGTCCCCATCTCTTGGCCGGTGACCGAGTTGGCTGGTTTCTGGTTGATAAGCTTGCTGCTGCAGATCCCTATGACGCTGATCGGTTGCTGTGACCAGCAGCTCATGGTGTTGCCCCAGAGGTACGGTGTGAACCTGGTCTTTATGGTTTTACTGTTCATTGAAACTGTGCTCACCGTCAGCAGACTCTGCTCTATGGTCCACTAGTTGGAGATCCGCTTTCACATCACCCACTTCCACAGCCTGAAGGGCCGCAATGTCAGCCTGACCACACCATTACCACCAGGCCACAGCTCGGGCACTGCCCCCAAAGTCAGGCACAATCTCCCCAGCTTCCAACCTCAGAGTGGCACAGCCAGCACCCAGATGCATGGCTTGACTGGTCAAGGTGGTATGAACTGGGGAACCCCATCCTGATGGGCACCGGGACAGTCCTTACCAGTGTCCAGATCGTGACAAAAGATGTGGGGATGGAAGGCGGAACAGTATCTGGGTGCACCTTCAGTTGTCAATGTTACTCTGTGACCCCTGACACCCACCAGTCTCAGGCGAAACAAGGTTGTCCTGTATAATTCGGTCTGTCTCTGATGATGAGTGCCTGCTGTCTATTAATGGCCACATCATCCTGCCCTTATCCAGAGACATCCTTTCATCATCCAACGCCTCCAACTGTTTGAGAACATGGAAGAGCACTCTCAGCTCCGAACTGATGCCACAACAATACCATCGTGACCACATCGAGTTTAATTTTACCAGGTGCTGTTGGTTATGAAAGAAATAATTGCTGGCGCATCAGGACAAGTTCTCCCTTGCCTCTGACTAAATCTTCCGTCCTTCATCGGCCTGTTGCTGATACGTTTGGGAAGTTTGTGGTCACAGCTCACTGACAGATTTATTCACTTCATCAAGAATTTTCAGATTCAATACAAGAATCAGTAGGATAAAGCAGGACAATTTCCACCTGGACCAGCTGAGAGTGTTTTACTGGTTCTACAGCTGTTGTGTAGAATGCAGGGAAACACCGAAGTGTAGTTGCAGGAGAGGAGTGTTCGTTCCTGATCTCTTCCAGCCCCTGGTAGTCGACATAATTACGGACAGTCTTTGTTCATCAGTCAGCCTCAGAGAGGGGATCCAATTCTTCTCCATGGAAAATTGTGGTTTGCTCTCCTGATCTTACCATCTCCCTCTTTGTCTCACAATCTTGCCCTCTCTCTATGTATCTCACGCACTCACTTGCCCTCTCATAAACTCATCTTCTCTCTCACACACACATTTTCACCCTCTCTCTCACACACACTTTCAACGTCTCTCTATCTCACGTTCTCACCTTTTCTCCCACAAACACCATCTCTGTTTCTCTCTCACTCGCACAATCTCACCCACTCTCTGTCATATTCTAACCATCTCTTTTTCTCACATTCTGATCCTCTCTCACGCACACTCTCGCACTCTCTCTCTCTCACATTCTCACTCACACACTCACCTTCTTTCTCTATCTAATACGCATCCTCTATGTCCTTGACAGTACATCGGGGGATGGCACTCTTGGCAGTGTCCATCACTTGCCTGAACCCTTTCATCCAATGACCACGGACAGATGCTCATGCTGCCAGGATGATGCCCGCCTTCACTGAGGTATTATTTGCCGTTCTTCCAAGAAAGCAAACCGTTTCTATTCCCAAACAATGCACTAAGGAACGGGAGCATGTAACACCAGAGAAATTGTTGATAATCGCAATGGGACATCTTGCCCTCAGTGATCCTAATAATGCTTCCCTTTTGTTTTCATTCACACACACAGAGGGAGCGAGCGAGGGACAGTGGGCAATTAGATTAGAGAGGGTGAATGTGTGTGTGTGTGTGTGTGTGTGTGAGAGAGAGAGAGAGTGTGATGGGGAAGAGAGTCAGAGCGTGAGAGATGTGTCTGTCTGTGTGTCTGCGTGATTGTTTTTGTGCAAACTGTGGAGAGCTCATCGCTGTTGCATTTGCAATTAGATGCACTCTCATGCTCCTCAGTCAATACTAGGAAATTTAGTTTAAAACAGACTCCAATTTCCAACAGTGTCCACTTTGAGATGGAAGTATCCTGACTAATCTGTAACTGACTTTTTAATTTCAGAAGGACAAGTTTTGTTCACTAATGTCTTGCTTTGATAGAATCAAACAGCATGTAAATAGACCCTTCAGTCCAATCCGTCTGTACCGTCCAGATATCCTAAACTGAAGTAGTCTCATATGCCTGCCCTTCGAATCCTGGTAAAAGCTTCCTCTCATGTACACATCTAAATGACTTTTAAATGCCGTAATTGCACCAATGTCCACTACTTCCTCTGGAAGCTCATTCCACAGACGCACCATCCTAACCATGAACAGGCTACGCCTTCAGTCCCATTTAAATTTCTACCCGTTCAACCTATGCTGTCTATTTTTGGACTCCCCTATTCTGGGGAAAAATGACCTTGCCTATTCATCTTATCGATACCCCTCATAGTTTGATAAACCTCACGTAATAAAGCCACTGAAACAGTTTGTATCGAACTGTTGCAACATGTATGAGGTGAGGGAAGCCATTAGCATCCCTGCTGATTACACTTGCAAGAAGTGCATCCATCTCCAGCTCCTCCAAGACCGTGTTAGGGAACTGGAGCTGGAGTTGGATGAACTGCGGATCATTCGGGAGGCAGAGGTGGTCATAGATCAGAGTTTTAGGGAAGTAGTTACACCGAAAGTTATAGACAGATGGGTGACAGTGAGGGGGAGTGGGAGTAACCAGCCAGTGCAGGGACCCCCTGCGGTCATTCCCCTCAAGAACAAGTATACCGTTTCGGATACTTGTGGGGGGGGGGATGGCTTATCGGGGTAAGCAACGAGGTTCAGGCCTCTGGCACGGAGCCTGGCCCCGTTGCTCAGAAGGGAAGGGTGGAGAAAGTTAGAGCGATAGTTCTTGGGGACTCAATAGTGAGGGGTACAGATAGGCGGTTTTGTGGGGGCGACAGAGACTCACGATTGGTATGTTGCCTCCCAGGTGCAAGGGTATGTGATGTCTCTGATCGTGTTTTCCGGGTCCTTAAGAGGGAGGGGGAGCAGCCCCAGATCGTGGTCCACGTTGGCACCAACGACATAGGTAGGAAGAGGGGTGAGGATGTCAGGCAGGCTTTCAGGGAGCTAGGTTGGAAGCTCAGAGCTAGAACAAACAGAGTTGTTGTCTCTGGTTTGTTACCCGTGCCACGTGATAGAGAGTCGAGGAATAGGGAGAGAGAGCAGTTAAATGCGTGGCCACAGGCATGGTGCAGGAGGGAGGGATTCCGGTTCCTGGACAACTGGAGGTTCTTTCTGGGGAAGGTGGGACCTCTATAAATAGGATGGTCTACACCTGAACCTGAGGGGCACCAGTATCCTTGGGGGGAGGTTTGCTAGTGCTCTTTGGGAGTGTTTAAACTAACTCTGCATGGGCATGGGAACCTGGACTGTACCTTCAGGGTACAGGACCTTGAGTGTAGGGAGGTTAGGAACAAGGCATAGATTTCGAAGGAGGGTGCCTGTAAACAAAAAGGTGGCTTGAAGTGTGTATACTTCAATGCCAGAAGTATAAGAAATAAGGTAGATGAACTTGCAGCGTGGGTTTGTACCTGGGACTTCGATGTTGTGGCCATTACAGAGACGTGGGTAGAACAGGGGCAGGAATGGCTGTTGCAGGTTCCAGGGTTTAAAAGGTTTAGTAGGGTCAGACATGGGGGTAAAAGAGGTGGAGGTGTGGCATTGCTTGTCAAGGATAGCATTACAGCGGTGGAAAGGACGATGGAGGAAGATTTGCCATATGAGGTAGTTTGGGCTGAGGTTAGAAATAGGAAAGGTGAGGTCACCCTGTTAGGTGTTTTCTACAGGCCTTCCAATAGTCCGAGAGAAGTAGAGGATAGTATTACGAGGATGATTCAGGAGAAGAGTGAAAGTAGCAGGGTGGTTGTTATGGGGGACTTTAACTTCCCAGATATTGACTGGGAAAGCTATAGCTCGAGTTCGTTCGATGGGTTGGTGTTTGTCCAATGTGTGCAGGAGGGTTTCCTGACACAATATGTAGACAGGCCAACAAGAGGTGAGGCTATACTGGATTTGGTTCTACGTAATGAACCAGGCCAGGTGTTAGACTTGGAGGTAGGTGAACACTTCGGGGACAGTGACCACAACTCGGTGACTTTTACTTTAGTGATGGAGAGGGATAAGTGTGCACTGCAGGGCAAGAGCTATAGCTGGGGGCAGGGAAATTATGATGCAGTGAGGCATGACTTAGGATGCGTGGATTGGAAAAACAGGCTTCAGGAGAAGAACACTAATGATATGTGGAGATTGTTCAAGGAACACATATTGAGTGTCCTTGATAAGTATGTACCAGTCAGGCAGGGAGTAAAGGGTCTTGTGAGGGATCCGTGATTTAATAAGGAATTGGAATCCCTTGTGAAAGGGAAGAGTGCGGCCTATGTAAGGATGAGGCGTGAAGGTTCAGTTGGGGCGATTGGGAGTTATAAGGTAGCCAGGAAGGATCTGAAGAGAGAGCTAAGAGCAGCGAGAAGGGGACATGAAAAGTCCTTAGTTGGTAGGATTAGGGAAAACCCAAAAGCTTTCTATAGGTATGTCAGGAATAAAAGGAGACTAGGGTAGGTATCGGTCCAGTCAAGGATAGTAGTGGGAAGTTGTGCGTGGAGGTGGAGGAGATTGGTGAGACACTAAATCAATAATTTTCGTCAGTATTCACTCAGGAACGGGACTCTGTTGCTGGTGTGAATATTGAGTCACAAGTGATTAGAATGGATGGCCTTGAAGTATGTAGGGAGGAGGTTTTGGGAATACTGGAAAGGATGAAAATAGATAAGTCTCCCTGGCCTGCTGGCATTTACCCTAGGATCCTCTGGGAAGCTAGTGAGGAGATAGCAGAGCCATTGGCCTTGATTTTTATGTCGTCATTGTCAACGGGAATAGTACCAGAAGACTGGAGGATAGCGAATGTGGTCCCCTTGTTCAAGAAGGGGAGTAGTGACAGCCCGAGTAACTATAGGCCAGTGAGTCTCACTTCTGTTGTGGGCAAAGTCTTAGAGTGAATTGTAAGGGATAAGATTTATGAACATCTGGATAGGAATGATGTGATCAAGGATAGTCAGCATGGTTTTGTGAAGGGCAGGTCGTGCCTCACAAACCTTATTGAGTTCTTTGAGAAGGTGACTAAGGAGGTGGATGAGGGTAAAGCAGTAGATGTGGTGTATATGGATTTTAGCAAGGCGTTCGTTAAGGTGCCCCATGGTAGGCTAATGCAAAAACTACGGAGGTATGGCATTGAGGGTGCATTAGAGGTTTGGATTAGGAATTGGCTGGCTGGAAGGAGACAGAGGGTAATAGTTGATGGACTAGGTTCATCTTGGAGTGCAGTTACTAGCGGTGTACCACAGGGATTTGTTTTGGGACCGTTGCTGTTTGTCATCTTTATAAATGATCTTGAGGAAGGGCTTGAAAGCTGGGTGAGCAAGTTTGCGGATGACACAAAGGTCGGTGGAGTTGTGGACAGTGAAGAAGGATGTGGCAGGTTACAGCGGGATATAGATAGGTTGCAGAGCTGGGCAGAAAGGTGGCATATGGAATTCAATGTAGCTAAGTGTGAAGTCATTCACTTTGGTAGGAGTAACAAGAAGATGGATTACTGGGCTAATGGTAGGCTACTTGGTAGTGTGGATGGGCAGAGGGATCTTGGTGTCCATGTACACAGATCTCTGAAAGTTGCCATCCAGGTAAATAGTGCTGTGAAGAAGGCATATGGTGTACTGGGCTTTATCGGTAGAGGAATTGAGTTCCGGAGTCCTGCGGTCATGTTGCAGTTGTATAAGACTCTGGTGCGGCCTCATATGGAGTATTGTGTGCAGTTTTGTTCGCCGTACTATAGGAAGGATGTGGAGGCATTGGAACGAGTGCAGAGGAGGTTTCCCAGGATGTTGCCTGGCATCGTAGGAAGATCGTATGAGGAAAGGCTGAGGCACTTGAGCCTGTTCTCATTGGAGAAAAGAAGGTTTAGGGGAGTTTTGATAGAGGTGTACAAGATGATTAGGGGTTTAGATAGGGTAGACACTGAGAACCTTTTACCGCTCATGGAGTCAGCTGTTACTAGGGGACACAGCTTTAAATTAAGGGGTGGTAGGTATAGGACAGATGTTAGGGGTAGATTCTTTACGCAGCGGGTTGTGAGTTCATGGAATGCCCTGCCAGTAGCAGTGGTGAACTTTCCCTCTTTATGGTCATTTAAACAGGCATTGGATAGGCATATGGAAGTTATTGGGCTAGTGTAGGTTAGGTAGGATTTGGTCGGCGCAACATCGAGGGCCGAAGGGCCTGTACTGCGCTGTATTTTTCTATGTTTTCTATGTTTTTCAATAGACAGAGTCTATTTCCCAGGTTAGAAATGACTAACACGAGGGGTCATCGTTTTAAGCTGGTTGGAGGAAAGTATAGAGGGAATGTCAGAAGCGGGTTTGTTACACAGAGAGTTGTGAGAGCACGGAATGGTTGCCAGCAGCAGTTGTGGAAGCAAGGCCATTGGGGAAATTTAAGAGGCGACTGGACATGCATATGGACACGGAAATTTGAGGGTGCATACATGAAAATCAGTGGTCTGCACAACATCATGGGCTAAAGGGACTGTTCTGTGCTGTACTGTTCTATGTTCTATGTTGCACAAAACATAAAGACAACATTCCCGAGCGTGTGGTCTACTGACGGGTTGTGGTTTTGTGGTCGCTATTATCCTGAAAGCTGGGTCGCTTGCTGAAAACGATTGTCTATCTAGGATTTGGTGGTCGATTGAAGGCCAGAAGTGGAGGTGTACAAATGACCCTGATGCGGTGTTCGTTGTCATTGATGACATGTTGAAGCTGCAAAGAACATGGCGGAGTTTCTTCACTCTAGGGAAGTACAGTGATGATGAAGGATGCGCCATTGGTCTAGTTCTCTGTCTGCCTTCTGAGGATACGTTGCTATTTTGGGTAAGTCAGAACTTGCGATAGATGTGTTGAGCATCGTATGCTGTGCCTATGAGAGTGTCTTTCAGCATCTTTAGGTGTGCGTGATGTTCCTCTTCGTCAGAGAAGATTCTGTGTATACTCAGCGCTGTGTACCGACCATAGGATATGCCTTCTTTAAAATGTTTGAAGTGGGACATAGAGAAATGCAGCATCGTGAGGTTATCCAAAGGTTTGCGATGGAGTGAGGTACTGAAGTGCACATATCTGTGGCCAAGAATCAGACTGATTCTGAAGAGTAGACCATGGTGAATCTGATCATGGGATGAAAGCTGATGATATGGTCGTTTCAGTAATTACTGGCATGCGTACAAAGGAAGAAAATGTTAATGTGTCTGGAGTATACCGTTGGTTGGAGGTCCTGTGCAGCAAAGCAGTCTTGCTTGAAATTGTGCATGAAAATGTACACATGTATTTCCCATAACTGTTCTGTGTGCTTGGATGAAGAGCTGGTTGTCGAAGGTGAAGTCGTTGTGGTCGAGGATTTTCCAGTCCAAGGATAACCAGCGCCTCACTCTGAATCCTTCCCATAGTACTTTCAACAGAAAAATCCCCACAGCCTACAGGAAGATGCTACCCAAGAACTTCCTGCTGTGGCCAGTACGAGTTGGTCATTCCTGGATATGAATGGAGGGGTGGGGAGGGGGCGTTGGGCTGTGCCCACTGTCCCAGTTCACAAGCTCTCTACACACCCTGCTCCCAACGCCGTCCTCAGGTTCAGGGTTCGGTCATGGGAATCCCCATTGCTAGAACACCTCTTTGGCAGGGAAAACCTCCCAAGGCACTATAAACCAATGGATCAAAAGCGATTAAAATCGGGGAAAGGGGATCAAATTAGCAGCAAAGAGATCTTGCAGGGTTATCGGAATTTACACAGATATGGAGGGGTGTTTGGACCGGAGGGTGTCACAGAGATTGTGAAGCACTTAAGCTCTGGTGGAGCTGACATATAGGACAGGGTGTCGATGCTGGAGGAGATTACAGTTATTGGGAGGTGTTCAGAAGACTGAAGGAAGTTACTTGGAAAGTAAGGAGTGTCAGGGCTGGAGGAGATTGCCGTGGTAAGGAAGGGTGTAAGAGCAAGAGGAGGTATTTAGGGGGCTGCAGGAAATTACAGAGATAAAGAGGGTGTAAGCGCTGGAGCTTGCTACAGTGATATGGAATGGTGTATGGGCTGGATTGAGGTTACAGAGTCGTGAAAGGTGTATGGGCTGGAGGAGGTTGCAGAGATCGGAAGGGGTGTAGTGGCTGGAGGAGGTAACAGAGATGGGGATAGGGGGTGGGGGAGATTACAGAGATAGGGAGATGTAAATGGGCTGGCGGAGGTTACAGGGATAGGAAGGGGTGTGGGGGCTGCAGGAGCTTACAGCAAGAGGGAGGGGTATAGAGGCTGGAGGGGGCTACTGAGATAGGGAGGGCAGGAGTGATTGGCGGAGGTTACAGAGATAGGCAGGTCTGAGGGGTTGCAGACATAAGGAGGAGTATAGGGGCCGTAGGGGATTACAGAGATATGGAGGGGTGTAGGGGATGGAGGGGGTTACAGAGATAGGGAGGGGTCTGGGGTCTGGAGGTGGTTACAGAGATAGGGAAGCGTGGAGGTGCTGGAGGAGTTTAGAGAGATAGGGAGGGATGCAGGGCCTGGAGGAGGTTACAGAGATAGGGAAGAGTGCGGAGGCTGGAGGAGGCTACAGAGATGGGGCAGCGGCTTGGGGGTTACAGAGATAGTGAGGGGTTTAGTGGCTGGAGGAGATTATAAAGGTATAGAGGGGTGGAGGGGCTGGAGAAAATTACAGAGATAGGGAGGGGTGTCGGGGCTGGATAAGTTGAAGAGACAGGGGCAGGGGCAGGGGCAGGGGCTGGTGGAGATTACAGGGATAGGAAGGGCTGGAGGTTCTGGAGAAGGTTACCCAGATAGGGAGGGTATAGGGCTGGAGGAGATGACAGAAATAGGGAAGGGTGTTTGGCTGGAGGTATTTGCCATGATAGGGCGGGGTGTAGATGCTGGAAGAGCTTACAGAAATTGTGAGGGGTGTAAGTGCTGGTGGAGATTACAGAGGAAGGGAGGAGTGTAGGGGCTGGAAGTGGTTATTAAACTGCATCTTGGGTCTTGTTCCGGAGATAGGAATATCCTGTGTGTCATGGGAAGAGATACAAAACTCCCTCTTTCAATTCATCCTTTTCCAATCTGGGGATATCATAGAGTCCTGAGAGGGAATCATCAAATCATTTGTTCACTTTGTATACATTTATAAATGTTTCAATAATATTTCAAACAACATCAATATTTTCCTCAACTTACTTTTGCAGCTTTCATCATGTCCTTTCAATTTGGTACCTCTCGGACTCAGTCTCTACGTGAGAGAGAACCTTATTCTCCTTTAATACAGCCCCAGCCTCATCTCATTTAGTCGACTTCCCTCTGATCCTTCCACAGCCAATTCTTCCTCAGGAAACCAGCTCCAACTCCTCGAAGCAATGATGCAAACTGAGTATGCTCGTCCCCCTGGAGCTTTCCTGTAAACCTGTTTGACCTTGTCTCAACTGTCTCCACAATCCTTCCGACCGTATGGTTTCCACGACAGGATACAATGCTCCAGCTGAACATGAACTGGTGCATTATAAAAACACAGCAACACCCATTGATCTCGCAGGCTCTGTCACTGTGAACAAGAACCAGGAGACAGTGTTCTTGATGAGATGTTATCCCAGCCTGCCCTGCCAGCATAGATGCCATAAGTCTATGTACCCCCTGCTCCTGAAAGGGCGTGTTTGATTCGGATGCCGAATTGTCTGTGCTTTTCCAGCACCACAACCTCAACAACTACATCCTTGTAAACATTTTTTATGAACCCTATCAAGTATCACAACATCTTTCCTGTAGCAGTGAGGCCAGAATTGAATGCATTATTGTAAAAGTGATGAGAGTTGTGGGCTGGGGCGGGGGCTGAAAAATAAATACTCAGGGGTTGGTTTTTGGGGGGAAAGGCAGCTGAGATGGCAATAAGTAGATGAAGGTGGGGGAGAAGCTGATAAGTCGGAGAGGAGTCTGTAGTAGATAGATGGGAAAGGTGATGGAAAGGTCAAGAGGGCGGTGTTGAGTTGGAGGCTTGGGACTGAGATCATGTGGGGAAGAGGGCAAATGAGGCTCCTGGTGGAATTCATATCGATCCCATGTGATTGCAGGGTTCCAAGGCAGAATATGAGTTGTTTTTCCTCCAGGTGTCAGGTGGTAAGGTGGAGTGGGTATGTGAATATGAAGGATTCAGAAGGATATGGGCCAAGTGCGGGCGAATGGGGCAACCATTTCGGAAAGAAATTAAACTCACGTCTCACTTTAATCTCACAACCAAGTTTTAAAAATCACACAACACCAGGTTATAGTCCAGCAGGTTTATTTGAATGCACTAGTTTTTGGAGCGCTGCTCCTTCATCAGTTGGTTGTATGACAACCAAATGCAACACCTCAAACTAATACACAAACAAAAACAGATAATGCTGGAGAAACTCAGCAAGTCTGGCAGCGTCTGTGGAGAGAGGAAGCTGTGTTTCTGTGAAGCCAACAAGAAAACCTTAGCATTGGGGCAGTGGAAGGTAATTCAGCCCCTCGAGCCTGCTCTGGTATTCAATACAGTCCTGGCTGACCACATTTCATTTTCAACTCCACTGTCGTGCCCGCTGTCTGTCACCCTCCAACCCATTATCCTTCAAACACCTGTCCATCTCCTCCTCAAATGTACTCAGTGTCCTGACATCCACTGCACTCTGGGGGAGTGAATTCCACAGATTCATGATCCTTTGGGAAACAATTCCTCCTCATCTCTGTATTGAATCTGTCACCACCTTATACAAAACTATATCATGTTCAAGATTGTCCCATGAAATAAAACCTCCTCTCTACCTCATCAAGCCTCTTTCATAATCTGCAGACAGTGATGGTAAGTGGCAGTCATAAAGTTATTTTACAGCAGTCTTTATTGTAGAAAACGCAACATCCACAGCACGCCCCTCATCCACTATCTGTGTCCCACCTTGACAAAGCACTCAATTAGAATTAGTAGACATGACCTTTTCTGGACAAACCATATTTACTGTCTTGGAATATCTTACTTATCTCAAAGCATATCTCTATCTTATCTTGTATCATGGCCTCCGTCAGGTTTCCCACTGTTGTTGACAACAAGCAGGTCTGTCGATTTAGGTTATTCCTTACTCTTTTCTCAGTCAGCAGTGTCACACTTGCAATCTTCTAGATCCAGGACTAATCCTGCATCAGAGAAACTTGGAACATTTCTGTCAACAACGTTACAGTTTTCTCCCTGAACTCTCTCTGCAACCTAGGATGGATCCCATTGAAGTTCGCAGACTTCTCTACCTGGAGTGCTGTCTGCCTTGGAGCACATCTTCTTTATCACTCACTGTACTGCTCAGATTCTCAACACTAACTCAGTAAAACCTGGAGTAATATATTCATTTTGTGCCTTTGCCAAATGCTTAGCTTCATTGCGCAATTTATTCAGCTTGTTTCTTATGGACCCCATTCTATTCTTCAATCATCTTTTATGATAAATGTATTATGACAACTGAAAGCTCATTGATCAACATTTCTTAATGGATTTATCCCAAAGACAGGAATCGGTTTGGATAGACAATGAGAATAAGAGTGAGGTCAGTGATGTAACTGGATGGAGACTGACAATAAGACGGATGTCAGTTAGATATCCAGTTGGGCAGTGACAATATGAATCAGGTCAGTGATGTTTCTGGTTGGACAGTGACAGTAAGAGGGAGGTCAGTGCTGTATCTGGATGAACAGTGACAGATCAGAGGTCAGTGATGTATTTGGATGGTCAGTGATAGTAATATCAGAGTGGTCAGTGAAGTATCTGGATGGATAGTGACAGTTAGAGGGAGGTCAGTGACGTATCTGGATGGAAAGTGACAGTAAGAGGGAGACAGTAAGACAGTAAGGTCAGAGAGGTCAGTGATGTATCTGGATGGACAGAGACAGTAAGGCCAGAGAGGTCAATGATTCATCTGAATTGACAGACAGTAAGGTCAGACATGTTAGTGAAGTACCTGTATGGACATTGATTAGATTACTTACAGTGTAGAAACAGGCCCTTCGGCACAACAAGTCCAAAACGACCCACCGATGCGCAACCCACCCATACCCCTACATTTATCCCTTACGTAACACTGCGGGCAATTTAGCATGGCCAATTCAACTGACCTGCACATCTTTGGACTGTGGGAGGAAACCAGAGCACCCGGAGGAAACCCACGCAGACACGGGGAGAACATGCAAACTCCACACAGTCAGTCGCCTGAGGTGGGAATTGAACCCGGGTCTCTGGCGCTGTGAGGCAGCAGTGCTAACCACTGTGCCACCGTGCCGCCCATTGATGGTAAGAGGGAGGTCTGTGATGTATCTGGACAGACAGTGACAGTAAGGTCAGAGAGATTAGTGATGTACTTGGATCGGCAGTGACAGTAAGGTCAGAGAAGTCAGTGATGTGTCGGGATGGACAGTGGCAGTAAGGGGCAGGTCAGTAATCTGTCTAGGTGGACGGTTACAGTAAGGCCAGAGAGGCGAGTGAAGAATCTGGATGGATAGTGATGGGCAGTGATGTATCTGAATGGACAGTGACAGTAAGAGTGAGGATAGCGATAAATCTGAATGGTCAGTGACAGTAAGAGGGAGGACAGTGATGTAACTCGATGGACAATGACAGGTAAGTCATAGAGGTCAGTGATGTATCTGGATGGACAGTGATAGTGAGAGGGAGGTCGGTGATGTATCTGGATGGACAGTGATAGTGAGAGGGAGGTCGGTGATGTATCTGGATGGACAGTGATAGTAAGAGGGAGGACAGTGATGTATCTGAATGGACAGTGACTATAAGAGAGAGGTCAGTGATGTATCTGGATGGAGTGTCAGTACGATGGAGGTTACTGATGTCTCCATTATTGGAAACCCCTCTTATTCACTGAGTTCCCTTCCCTCATGATAGGCAGTTTGTTCTCCTCCCTTAGTTCCTCATATGACTCCAGAGCTTGGGAAATAGGGAATTGGCAATAAATGCTGAGCTCGGCAGCAATGCACACGTTCAGTGTGTGAGAAGATTCACATTTCAATCAGTGAGATTAATGTTCTTGTTTAAAAACGTACATCTCCTACCTGAGAGTGCAGAAGGTACAGCTCTGAGGCATAGCTTCACACTTGGAGTAAACTGTCCCGATTCAATTCGGTTGAAATACTTTGAGACCTCGGGAAGTGGACAGTGGCATTGCCGGGAGATTCCAGATTCAATTTTTGTTATTTCTCTATGATGCATGAGAAGCAACACTCCTTCATAATCTGGATTAACCGTGTTATTGTAATTAGTTTGCTCATTGACAGAAATTTGAAAATACAACAACAAGGCTGAGTAATGCTGTCACCTTGATCTCCCCAAGGCGATTCCACACAGTATAAGGCAGCGTCTCTGGGAATGCATCAGCTCAGAGTTTCAAACAAGGAGCTTGTCAGCTGCCTGAAGGGACACTTTGCCTCGCACAGAAAAATGCATCAACCAATTCAACACGTGGAGAAGGCGTTCTACACCATTCTGGCTTTTATTGGCATCCCCGGTAAGGCTTAATGACAATTGAACTTGTTTTAGTCTGCTGCTAATCTGCTCTTTGGTTTTATTTTTGAACAATAATGTCTCCAGCTCACTGACTGGCCCGCCTTATCCATACACCGGTTTAGTGACATCCATTCACTGAGCAGCATTTTCGGTGCAATTCTCCACTGACAGAGACTCCCAACGTAACTGCTGCAGCAGCATTCTCTGTTCTCACTGCTCTGTCATCTGTTCTGGTTTCATACGGTGTGAGGGTATGAGGAGAGATCAGGCAAGTTAGTTCTGAAGAAGGATTACATATATTGAAACTTTAATTCTGCTTTACCTCCACAGATTCTATCAGACCTGCACAGTTTCTCCAACAATTTCTATTTTCTTACACAAATGAAGCCTGTTTTCTCTAGAATTTAGAAGGTTAATGGGGCATCTGAACAAATATATTAACAAAACCAATTGGAAAACATAAACTATTCTCACTGGTGAGGGAGCATTGTGTGAGAATTTGGTTTAGAGTGTTCCAGTTTGGGAAGCATTTTGACACACAAAGGGTGGTAACGTGTTGGAAATAATTTTCACAAATGGCAGTGGGTGCTTGATCAGTTTTGACTTTCAAATCTGCCATGGTACTTCTTTTCGTAAAACTTCTTGTAACTATCGTCCCTCCTGGAAATTCTCTTCTCCTCACTGTCTCTGGCCAGTGGATTCAAATCTTGACAGATTTCTCTCCTGATCCCTGTACTTCAAAATATTTGTCACGTGCAGATGTGTAGATTTACAGTGGGAATATCAGAACAGTCCGAACATTCAAACATTATCACGAAGGGAGCTGAACTTGTGACATATATATGGAGTAGTGCCGTTTTAGATCTTGCAAAGGTTCCGATGACCTGCTTCCTGATCCTGCTCTGGTTCCCATCAGGATTTGGCCCAATGTTTGGAACCGGAGATGTTTTGATCCAAAATAGGAGGGGGTAGTTTGTTTTGTTGACAGTCTATTCTCCAGTCCTGTTACTGAGCTGGGGTTGAGATTACTGATGTGATTGTGCACCTGCCAGAGTTAGAGCTGAGAACTGGAAGAATCTATTACACACATTCAGATAGTACCCGTGAAAACCAAACAAAATCACAGACTTCCCTCTGCTGTCCTCGAAGGGACCGTGACCTCAATCTCTATCCCAACTTCACAATCTCTGGAGTGACTGGAATGGAGGACAATCTGGGGTGGGTGAGAAAAGCGTAAACTTTAAACTCATTCAACCCTGACCACTTCCAATCTCATAGAGCAACTGTTTTTTTTCTGGGAAAATCATATGTTACACTCTGGAACAGGCGTGGTAGATCTTGATTAGTAATTTAATGCATCTTTTCCCTTTTGTCTCCCACAGTTAATTTGCTGGTGATTGTTGTCCTTTCTCGTGGGAGGTGCAGTGTTTCTCATTGTACTACTCGCTACCTGGTAATTATGGCAGCTGCCGATCAGATGGTCATCATCATTGAGGTCACTGTGAAGAAATTCCGCTTTTATTATTACCCGCGGTGTTTCCTGGACATCACACCTGTGTGCAGTGGTAGTGGGGTCCTATTACGTACAGCCAGGGACTGTTCTGTCTGGTTCACTGTCACTTTCTCCTTTGACAGATTTGTGATCATTTGTTGTCAGAAGCTGAGAACAAAATATTGCACTGAGAAAACTGCAACTGTGGTTCTAGCAACGACTTGCACCCTGTTCTGTTTGAAAAACATCCCCTTCTATTTTCAATTTGAGCCTCGGAGGATAATCAACAAAGTGCCGTTCTACTGTAAAATCAAGCTACTTTACAGAGACTTGCTGGGTGGTATTGGATTGGTTGGATACTGTTTTGACCCCTATGCTGCCATTTGCTTTAATTCTGTTGCTGGAATACTCTGACAGTCAGACACATATTAGTGACCAGTCGAGTCCGAAAGCGGCTGAAGGGTGAGAGCAAAGGAGAGAATCACAGAGACCCAGAGATGGAGAGCAGGAGGAAATCTATGATCTTGCTCTTCACTGTGTCTGGGAGCTTCATCCTCCTGTGGTTAATCTTTATTGTAAATTTCTTACATTATGTCGTTCAAGGAATCAATCCTGTCGATTACTCAGGTTTACTGTATAACTTCAGGAGAGTTGGTTACATGCTGCGGACTCTAAGTTGTTGTACAAATACATTTATTTATACAGCAACTTTGCCTGGTTCCAGAGCGAAGATCAGTAATACAGTAAAATACCTGGTAACATGAATTCATTGTGTTGTGAATAAATAAAATTCCTCAGTGAACATGTGCCTCTTGTATTCAGGCAATAAAATGATGTTTTAAAAGTATTCGCTCATGGAAAGTGAAGATTCCTGGTTGTGTCAGCATCTATTACCCCTCCCTAGTTGCCCCCTGAGAAGCTGGTGGTGAGATGCCTTCTTGCACTGCTGAAGTCCAGAATGCTCTGAGAGAGGGTGTTTGACGCAGCAACAGTGAAAGAACAGTGATACATTTCAAACTCAGGATGATGAGGGGCTTGAAGGGCAACTTGCAGCGGGTGGTGTTCCCAGGTATCAGCTGCCCTTGCCCTCCCAGATGGAAGTGGTCATGGGTTTGGAAGGTGCTGTCTGAGGATCTTTGTTGAATTTCTGCAGTGCGTCTTGAAGATGATATGCACTGCAGCTTCTGAGTGTTGGAGGCAGAGGAAGTGGATGTATGTGGATATGATGTCAATCAGGTGGCTGCTTTGTCCTGGAGGGTGTCAAGCATCTTGAGTGATTGTTAGAGCTGCACCAGGTAAGTGGGGAGTATTCCCTCACACTCCTGATAGAGGATCCTTATCCCATTACAGGGAGTCAGTTGAGCTGGGAATCTGAGGATTTACAATTGTAGCACAATCCAAAGGAATTGCCCGGAGAAATGGAATATCCTAAAGGGTAATTCAATTCAGCTTGGAGCCCTCTGTAAGTCTCCATTACAATCAAATCCTTCAGAGTGTGCTGATGAAATTAAACAGAATAGTTTACCAGAAAATGCTTCACTACATGGTCTCACCGCTCAGTAACAACCATAAAGACCCCAAACTATTATCATAAATCGCACACGATCAGCTGCTTCTATCTGAGAACCCACCCACCAAACATTTATTTATGCAGCAACATTGTTGAAGGTTAGAGCGAAGTTCAATAACACAGTAAAATATCGAGTTTCATGAATTCCTTGCATTCTGTGTAAATGAAACATGTGAATGATAATAAATGTGGAACATGTTTTTTTTTTAACATCAAGCTTACAAATTCCAATGGGCTGCTACACCATGCCTGTCATGATGTATTTCCTGTCATGGAATGAAGATTCAAACCCATGCAATAAATCTCTCTGCTGTGAAATGTGATACAACGCTACCCGTTACTGTCCTCCCCCTACCTCTACATGTGGTGCTATGGAGGTCTCATTCTCTCCATAATTCAGCCAGAGAGAGAGAAAGAGCGAGACACACACACACACACACACACACACACACACACACAAACACACACACACACACACACACACACACGTGCGTGCACACAAGTCCCGTGTGGAGACGGTTGCAATTGGACTGTGGAACATGCTCACGTGGAGAAATGTTGTGCTCCCTCTGCAAAGTGGAGTTTGTCTTTGAGCAGTATTTCTGATATTATATATATTGACTATTGAATTTCCATGCAAATGGTATCCAGACATCTTCAAGTGAGTCATTTCTTAGTCAGAAGAGTGTTTTTTGTGCAGCTTACATTGATTTGTAACAGGCTTTGATGTTTTCTCCAAAATAAATCTGATGCATGTGCTGTGGGGTGGGGAATCCAGCAGAGGTGGCATAGCATCACTTTAAAAACAAGAGGAGCAGATAGAATCTCTGAACCATTGCATCATCACTTCTTAATTTATTCATGTAATCTTGCATTCGGAAAAATGTGATTCCCATTGCGGGCAGAGATGGAACCACAGAAATACATACATACACACACATGAACACACGTATAAAGACATGCATCAACATGAGTATCAACATGTGATTTTTAGAAATGTCTTGGATGAGGAAGTGGAGGGGTGGGTTCTTAATTTGGAAAAGTGGACAATGTGGAGGGCTGTTGAAGGTTGAAATGGGACGTTGAAAGGGTGCAGAGCTGGGCTGAGAAATGGCAGATGGAGTTCAGCCTGGAAGTGTGAAGTCATTCATTTTGAAATGTCGACTTTGAATGCAGATTACAAGGTTAAATGGAAAGATTCTTGGCATGTGGAGGAACAGAGCGATCTTGGGGTCCACACCCCCAAAATCCTTCAAAGTTGGCACTCTATTTGGTCGTGTTGTTAAGAAGGCGCGAGATGTGTTGGCTTTCATAGCAAGGGGATTGAGTTTAAGAGCTGCGAGATTATGCTACACGGCTATAAAACCCTGGTTAGTCCACAATTGGAATATTGTGTTTTGTTCTGGTCACTTCATCACAGGAAGCATTAGAGAGTGTACAGAGGCGACTTATCACGATGCTGCCTGGACTGGAGGTTGTGTCTTGTTGAAAAAGGTTGAGTGAGCTGGCTACTTTTTCATTGATGTAAAGAAGGATGAGACGTGACTTGTTAGAGGTGTGCAAGTTAATTAGAGACATTGAGAGCGCGAAAAGGCAGAGACCTCTTCCCGGGATATCACGAGGGGACATAATTTTAAGGAGATTGGTGGAAGGTTTAGGGGAGATGTCAGAGGTAGTTCTTTCCACAGAGGTTGGTGGGTGTGTAAAAACACTGCCAGCAGTGGTAGCAGAGTCAGATACATTAGGGACGTTTAAGTGACTCTTGGATAGACACATGGTTGACAGTAAAATGAAGGTATGTAGGTTAGTCTGATCTTAGAAGAGGATAAAAGGTCAGCACAACATCAAAAGCCGAAGAGATTGTACTGTGTTTTGGTGTCCTATGTTCTATTTTTTATCTTCGATTAACATTGTATTATCTTAAACACAAGAGACACACAGAGAGAGAGAGAGAGAGAGGAGTTTACCCCATTTCAATGGCGTAACCCCTAAAATAACAGAGATCCCATTGCACAGAGATACACACAAGCCTCGATTATCTAAAAATGAATTATCTGAAAGTCAGATTATCCAAAGCCGATCTCGAGGTCCCGATAGAACCACGTGTTTCCAGCAGTGATCGCATCTTTTCTTTAGAGTGATTAAACAGGCACCATCTCCGAATGGTAGCCCTCTCTCTCTCCGCATACTTTCCTTGAATTTCTACAAAGGTGTGCACCCTAAACACCCTCTTTCCCAGACAATCTCTCCAACAATGTCCTAAACAAGGCAGATGTGGAACCTGTTAAACGTTGCAGTAAAATGTTCTCTGTGTGTGTGTGCTATTTCGAAACTTACCTCACAAAGGCAGCTGTAGCAGTCTTGTTGGTGTACAGTTCTGCTTTCCAGTGAGGGAGCAGGGGCAGACGGGCAGTCAGTTTTGGAGGAGGTTGGGCGTGGCAGTGCTGGCCGCGGCCTGTGTTGGTGGCCGGGTCTCGTACGCTGTTTGCTTTTCAGTCTCCTGAACCGGACGCAGACATTAAAAACTCCGGGCCCCAGAGGAAAGGCATTCAATTGATTAATTGATTAATCGATTATCCGAAAGGAATTGTGACAGCCCATCTCCTTCGGATAATCAAGGTTACCCTGTGTTTGGAAAAGCAAGCATTGATTACAGATAGTCAATGTGGCTTTATGCACGAGAATTCATGCCTCAATAACTTAATTGAGTTCTTTGAAAAAGCGACAAAGAGGACTAATGAAGGCAGAGTGGTGGACATTGTCTGTCTGGACTTAGTCGAGATGTCTGACAAGATTCCGTATAGTGGGTTGGTTAGCAAGGTTAGCTCACGTGGACGACAGGGACTGCTAGCCATTTGGGCATAAAATTGGCTTGAAGGTAGGAGACAGAGGAAGGTTGTGGAGGGTTTTTATTTGTAGTAGAGGCCTGTGCCACAATGTTCAGAGCTGCGTCCATTTGTTTTCCTATTTTACAAAAATGGGATGCTTGTGAATATGGGAGGACTGGTTAGGAAGTTTGCAGATTACACCAAAATTGATGGTGTAGTGGACAGTGAAGAAAGGTATCTTAGAGGACAACAGTGCCTTGATCTAATGGGCTCAGGGGTGGAGATGGCGTTTCATTTAGATGAATGTGCGATGTTGCAATTTGATAAGGCAAATCAAAGCCAGTTTCATACCCTTAATGGTAGGATCCTGGGGACTATTGCCGAAGAAAGAGACCATGGGTGCAGGTGCATTAATTGTTGAAACTGGTGTTGCAGGTAGACAGAATTGTGAAAAAGGTTTTTGGTGCACTTGCCTTTATTTGTCGTTGCTTTAAGTATAGGATTTGGGACATCATGTTGCAGCTGAATCTGTGTGTGAGGTCTGTCTTGCAACTGGCTTGCATTGTGTCATGTAACGTCATTTAGTGACACTGGCGGCACACAACAGTCACAATTTTGCATAAAGACAAAGTAACACAGTGGAGGCAATCTGAATGGTATCTCTGATTCTCTGCCTCTTGTCTCAATATGTGCAGTTGCTTGGAGAGCTTTCTCACAAATTGTTTAATTTGTGGATCCTCAATCCTTGCTTTTCGCCACAACATGCCCAGCAATCTCATTGCCCTGATGTCATTCACTCTTATGAAGCTAATCCATTTGCGTGAAGGTACATGGCAGAGATTTATCCATCTCTGCCCTGTCTTCTGAATGACTTTGTCGAATGTTCTCTCCACTGTCCTATTCAGTCACACGACTATTCCCAAGATCTGCAAATGGTAGAGGCTGTGAAACCTTTGTTTGACTCCTTGCAACTAACAAGCTTCATCAAAGCTAAACGAATAAGAGCACTTAATCTCTCACGACTGCCCCGCCATTCATAAGATTGTGGCTGATCTACCCCGGGAAATGAAATACATTTTGTGCTAGCTCCTCATAGCCCTTAACTGACTGATATTTCAACTCTACTTACTTCCTGATCAGATCCTTTCTGTGATTTACCCTCCACAACTATCTGGGGTGGAGAACTCCCAAAGTTCACTTTCTCTGGGAATAAATTATTCGTGTATAGTTTTAAATAAATGTGTCCTACTCTGAAATGATGTCCTCTAGTTTGATGTTCGTCCTCTCAACATCTACTATCAAGCTCTCCCCATACCCAAATTCTAGCATGTTTAATAAGAACTTCCCTCAATCTTTCAAAATAAAAGAAGAACGCATAATTGGTTTTACCACCCTTAATCAGTCGCCAATGCAGCCGACTGAACTTCTCTTGAATTGCCTCTGATGCTGTTATCTCCTTTTGAAATACAAGGTACAAAACTCTATCCATCGCCCCAGCAATGAAAACCAAAATTATTTTCGTTTTTATAATTACTTGTGGTCTGTTAAAAACTGCTGGATCATTTAAACCTCATCGTGATCTGAGTCCATTGTAATCATAGTCCTCCATCTCGGGGATTACCTCTTCTATTACTTGAATAACAGATGTGGGTGAACAGTCTCACGTCAACGGGGCTTTATCAAAACTGTAAATAGGTCGATAATAAGCAAACAATATTTTTTCTCCGATTATGTGGTGTGGCCTCAAGAATATATTTGTAACTGCTCATTTCGGCAGGGCTGGTGCAAGATTGGGACTCTGATTGGTGTTCCCATGTTATACTGAGCACATACCATGCACCAATGCAGTGTTTATCTATGTCTCTTCCCATTCCTTGTCACCACAAGAATCTGTCCAGCCTCCTCAACATGGCTTCCTTACCATGGTATGCATTTTTCTGCTATTACGAGGTTATGCTGAATGCCGTTTGGTGTGGTCATCTTTCTTCTCTTCACCCTACTCACAGAGTCTCAGTCACAGTGATGTACAGCATGGAAACAGACCCTTTGGTCCAACTTGTCCACGCCGATCCTGAAGAAGGGCTCATGCCCGAAACTTTGATTCTTCTGCTCCTTGGAAGCTGCCTGACCTCCTGCGCTTTTCCAGCAACACATTTTCAGCTCTGATCTCCAGCATCTGCAGTCCTCACTTTCTCCTCCATGCCGATCAGCTTTATCCCAACCTAATCTCGTCCTACTTGCCAGCACCTGGTCCATATCTCTCCAAACCCTTCCTCTTCATATACACATGCATTTTAAATATTGTAATTGTACCAGCCTCCATCACTTCCTCTGACAGCTCATTCCATACATGTAACACCTTCTGCATGAAATGTTTGCCTCTTAGGTCTCGTTTATATCTTTCCTCTCTCACCATAAACCTATGACCTCTAGTTCTGGACTCCCCCACCCCACTCAAAAGGCCTCGTCTATTTACCCTATCCATGCCCCTGATGATTTTATATGATTCTATGAGGTCACCCCTCAGCCTCCGGCACTCCTGGGAAAAAACGCCTAGCCTATTTAAACTCACCCTATAGCTCAAATCCTCCAACCCTGGAAACATCCTTGTAAATCTTTTCTGAGCCCTTTCAAGTTTCACAACATCCTTCCGATAGGAAGAAGACCAGAATTGCATGCAATATTCCAGCAGTGGCCTAACGTTGTCAAGCTTGATATACCTGAATGCCTTGTCAAGTCATTTCAGAGGGCATCTCAGAGTCAGCCACACTTGTGTTGTTCTGGAGTCATATTTAGGCCAGACCAAATAAGGATGGCAGATTTCTTTCCCTTAAGACAATTGACAATGATATTTCATGGTCATCATGAAAGCTTTTAATTCCAGAATGTTTAATGAGTTTTTGCATTCCTTGTTTTCTCCCATTGCTTTTTTTTGCTTCTTTCTCTTCTTTTTCCCTCCTTAAACCTACTGTTTACCCTTCCTCAACTCCATTTGTGCTGCTGTCATTTGTTGCTTGAGGCCTGTTGTTAATGTTTGCTTTGTGCCAGATTTGACCATGTGTTACCTGGCCTCCACATTCTGGCCTGCATGCCAGGACTCATTACGCTGCTGCTCTGGGAATTACCCATTCGCTTTGTTACCACTATGGGACTCGGTCCATGCTTCCTCCACTCCTCAATTAGATTAGGTGCCCTACAGTGTGGAAAAAGATCATTTCGCCCAACAGGTTCACACGACCTTCTGAAGACTAACCCACCCGACCCATTTCCCACTGCGTAATGCAACTGACACTTTGGCCAATTTAGCATAGTCAATTCACCAAACTTGCACATCATTGGATTGTGGGAAGAAACCAGAGCACCCGAAGATAACCCACTCAGACACGGGGAGAATGTGTAAACTCCACACAGACAATCGCCCAAGGTGGGAACTGAACCCTGGTAGCTCTGGGAGCAAGTCCGAGGTGCTACCCTTCTGCAAAATTTCAAAATGGAATCAGAAGTTGTTCAGCTTTCTACTAACTGTTGGTCGTTGCTGACAGCACTTTACACTGGCTTTGCTCCGCCAGTCTCTTTCGGTTTGTTCTTCACATGGAGCCATACCTTGCCCATATGAAAATGAACGTTGTCACGTTTGTATTCCACCTTCTCCTTCTGACCATGCCTCACGTGGATTCCTCGTTCTATTATCTGCTGCAAGTAATGCTGGCTCTCAGTTACTTGGATTTATTCACCAATTGATTTATTTTTATAACTGGATATTTCACTGCATACTTAAATGTGCCTCTTTTTTTCTGTGTCACCACATTAATAAGTGCATTTGTGCAGCAACTTAAGTTCCGCAGCATATATGTGACTTCTTCAAAGAGGTGACGATCATAGTAATTCAAGGAATGAACAGCTCGAAAGAAGTCTAAAACAGAAATAAACCCACAAAAGTATGAAGCTGGTGGTTATAGCCAAGAGTAAAGTCACAGAGTTCTTTCTGCTCTCTATCTCTGGGTCATTCTCTATTTTTCCCTGTGCCCTCAGTCCTTTTTGCATCTTCACGGCCTCGAAGATGTGTCTGGAAGTCAGAATGTTGAGAATGAGAATAAAAGTGAATGGTAACAATGGTGTTGAAAAATGTTCAAAGTATTGAAAAGTTTCCCACCGGTCACGATAAAAACTGGACCTCGTTTTACAGTACCATGGAATATTATTAACAATCTTTTCAGGTTTCTATCAAAAGGAGTTGGAAATGTTCATTAAAAAAAAGAAAATGCAGGTTGTTGCGACAACTCTGTTTGCAGTTTTCTCTGTGCAGTACTGAGATTTCATCTGATGGAATCAAATGGCAACAAATCTGTCAAAAACAAAGGCAACAGTGAACCAGACAGAACATCAATGGTCACGCAGACCAGAGCATAGATGACACTACAAATAGGAGTGATGTCCAGGACACATCGTGGTTATTAATACTAAGGGAATCGGCGAAAGATGAAGAAAACAATAATGAACAGAAGATCAGATATTGCCATGGCCACCAGATAGCGAGTGGTGCATGTCGAAAGACCACATTTCCGCCGAGCTAATATTATGATCGCCACAAGACTAGCTGTAAGAAAGAAAGAAAGGAATAAACAGACTTGAAATTAACGATCGAACATTCGCTCATGTACTCACTGGTTTTTTTTCTGGTTGGCAGCAGTTGATTTCACTTGTACTATAGTTTTCTGTGACTGGCTGGAGATTCCCCTGCGACCCCAACATCCACACAAATGACATCTCGAATCCATAAAACAAAGAATTGGATACAGCTAACATGGACATTGATTGCGAAATTTATGTCTTCGGTTTTGGAGCTACCACAGCTCAAATTGCCCCCAGAGTTGTACATCCACACTGTATGAACAACAGCATAGGGCACTGAATCAATCCACAGTGTCCAGGAATGAAAGCTATCCAAAATGTGGATGAACAATTATTGGGCATTGAGTACCACCCTCATGGACAGGATTGAACATCCTGACAAACCGTGCCATGAACGTATTCAACAGTGAATCCAACCATCATATCCAAAGATGCATACTCATCGAAATCAGAAAACACTGCAACATTTGACACAGACTCCCCCACATATCCAACACCGTACACCACAGCCCCCACCCAAATAAAACCTGATTCCATGCTGCAATGTTCATTGCAACTTTCTGGTTTTGAAATCACATATTTTATCAGGAATAAATTGAATTTTCCAGCCTGATGTCCCAGATTCGGAGTTCACACTGGAGCTAAGAATCCCCATCATCTAACTGGCATTCTCTATGGCAATCATCTGAGACAATCATAGAAATCCTACTGGGCGGAAAGAGGTCATTCGGCCCATCAAATTTGCAGCACCTCTCTGAAGAGAGACCCCACAGAATGGATGTGTTTTATTTTATCATGGCTAACTCACTTAGCCGACTCATGTAATGTGCACACCGCTCGATTACGGGAGGAAACCAGAGCACCCAGAGGAAACCCATGCCAGGGTGGAATTGAACCCAGGTCCTTGGCACTGTCAGGTCGCAATGTTAACCACTGTGCCACCGTGCCACCCTTAAACGTCTCTGGATTCACACCATTACTAAAGATGTTGGAGGACAATGGCCTAATGGACCTATCACGACACTGTTAACACATAGACTTAAGTAATGATCTGAGGAACTGGGTTCAACATTCCCCATGGCATATGGTTAAATCTCAATGAGTCTAATCAAGATGATGAAATGGTTGACAGCTTTCAGAAAGTAAAACCATCTCAGTCTCTAATGTCCTTTATGGAAGGTAATCTGTCATCGTTACCTCGTCTCTCTGATATGTGACTCCAGCCCCATGACAACCTGACTGACTCTCACCTGCTCAGGGAATGGTGGTAAATGTTGACCACCCACAACCCTTCAATAAAAAAGAGCAGTTCCCCATGCAGAGCCAACTCAATACTGCAGACAACTGCTCCCTTTTAAACCAATCTCAGGGATTGCATATTCCATACTGAGTCCACTATCACAAATATGAAATTATCCTCTCCAAATTTGATCCCGTTTCAAAGACACGAGATCATACACCCAATTCAGCGTAGTTTGTGGAGTTTGAACCATCAACGCACTGGCCAGTACCCAGCACAGACAACCGAGGCAGTAAGGTTGGTCTCCTGGCTTTGAAACTATGAAGAATTGGGAAATTTATTGGATTTAGTGAAATGAGCTGTGACAGGGATTATCCAGTCGGCACCAAGCATCCACCCTTTAAGTCAAAACATTTCTTCGTCTCTCTGGCAAACGAAACATTGCCTGAGACACTGACCACCCCTCAGGTTCAGAAATATCCGCTTGTAGGTTTCGGATTTTTGGTTATTTTAAAATGTGCCACTGGATTGTGAGCTTTAGTGTCCAGGCCATATTTATTGTCCAGCTCTATTCAGCTTCGTGATGGGACTGGAGATCTACCTTTTCGAACGCCTACATTGCCTGAGATACAGTAAAACCCACAGAGTTCCTGGAGTACAATTGCGGCATTTTACCCAGTAACAGTTAAGGAATGACAATATTTTTCAGTCAGAATGAAGGCTAGCTTGAAAGGGAACTTGCATGTGATGGTATGTCTATGCATCTGCTGTCCTTGTTCTTCCAAGAGATCATGGAGGTGGTATTTAGGCGAGACTTGCACAGTTCCTGGTTTGCATCGTTAGATGATATTCATGACTGGTCATGGTGCCATTGGTGAAAAGAGTGTGCACTGAATGATTCCTGTGCCAATCACATCGACCAGATGTTTGTCCTGCACAAGGTGGAGGTTTGTGAGTGTTACACTCAATGATATATTTGAGCTGCACTCAGCCAGTATATGGAGAGCAGTCCATCCCAGCTCTGTGCTGTGCTTCCTGGATAGTGGGCATTGATTGGATAGGTAGGCAGGGAGCTGACTCTGACAGCAATCAGAGTATCTGACATACTCCTCTGACTACAGCACTTGTATGGTTGGACCAGGTCATTTTCCCAACAATGTTTGGTCCAGGTTATTGGGAGAGACAGAAACTTGCAGATGCTGGAATCCAAGGTACATCTACATTTCTAAATTTGAAATTATTATGAAGGGAAGGGCATTGATGAGGCAGCTACAGATTCTGCTCTTCCATGCAGAACCCAACAGAGATGTACTGTGACTGAGATGACTGACCTGCAACAGCCCTAACCATTTTCACCCCGTGTCAGGATGAAACCAAAGAGTGTCGCAATCTCAGTTCAATTTTTCAAAGGCTCCTTATTGTGAACATATGTTCATAACTTATATGTTTAAGAGCTGAAGATTTATTTTCATTAATTTAAATTTAACTGTTAAAAATAACTGATTGAGAAACAGATAATCAATCCTTCTGTAAGTGCAAGGCAAATAATTCTGAGTTTGCTGCACCTCAGAGTTAACATGTAACAAATAGTAAGCAGAATAGATGGTGGAAGTGACAGTCGATAGAATGTAGAGCCGGAAAGGGCCAGCAGGTCAGGCAACATGTAGCTGTGTTGGAAGGTCAGAGGCTACGGTACGATACAAAAGCAACGAGTGACAGAGTTTGGGATCTTGTCGGAGTCGGAATGTTTGTCACTATCACATGAAAGTAAGAGAAATGGTCCTAATGCTGGAAACTGGACTTGTGAACAATATTCTTGAAATAGAGTATGCTGAGGCATACAGATCATAAAGGACTTTGTGACACAGACATGGAAATAATACCTGCGCTAATGAGAGAGACTGCAACTGAAGTTCATTAATGTGGAATTCTTATTCAGGTAATGGGAGAGGCTTGTATGGTATAGAACATAGAACATAGAACATATGATTTTCTTCATTTCCAGTCAATCCCTGGTATTATTCCGTTTCTTTATTTTTTCCTTTCCATGAACCAGGATGGTCTTGTGGGGAATCCAAGCCGAACCAGAGGGACTCCTGCAATCTCTCTGTGCACCTTCCAATGAACCAGCCTCCTCTCTGATTTAAGATACTCTGTCAAATCCTCCTCTTTATATCAGTTTCTGTCACCTGACCTACTATCAGCTTCAGTGGGTCAATATCAGCTCTGTTTAACTTGTCACGACAAAGGTCTTTTTTAAATGTGTTCGGGGATTATGTTGAGTTAAAGTGGATAATGATGGTGCTTTCATGGCGAGTACAGCTACTTTCCAAACAGTTAACATGGGTTTGATTCCAGCAATCGCAAATTATGATTTTGGCATGGATAAATCAGAAATCACAAAGACAAAAGGAATTTGATCACGATGAGAATACATACAGCTTCCATTCAAAGACAGTAAAATGCTAAGCAGGAACAGACAGAGGGCAGTTTGGAATAAACTATTTACCTGCTGCTTTCTCTCACACCTCCCTCCCTCCTTCTCTCGCTCTAATCCCAACAAAATGACTCTCACTGTGCTCCATCTCTGGAGAAGGTTCGCCGCAGGGAGAACGTGCTGGGAACTGACTGAATGAGCTGGGACTGGGGTGGAGAGGGTTTCTTTGAGGAACAGACCTGGGGGTATTTCAAACAAGTTCTGAAAGTCACTGTCTCTTTCAACATGTGCACTGAACAGGGTGTGAGAGTCTGTGTGGTTCTGCCTATCTCTGTGTGTGAGTGTGGGGACTGTTTGAATGAATATCTCCGTTTGCTTCTTTAATACCCCCATTCCCTTCCTGAACCAGCCCCTTCTAAAGCCAGCCCCTGTAGCAGGATCTGTCCGCATTGGGAAAGTGGTCGTGCGAGGGACGATCAGGAGAGCTGGGACCAACCAGAATGGCATGTATCACCACTTTACTCTCGTCACGTCTTTCCTTGACTCCTGTTTATCTCTCTCTGAGCTTTCCTGTTTTCTGTCTCTCTATCTCTCACATTCCACATTTCTTTCTCAATCCTTTTCTCTCTCTTCTGACAGAAAGCCATTCTTTTTTACTTTTTCTCTCCTACTTCTTCTTTCAACTTTGTGGTTAGTTTTCACACTCTCTTCCTTTCTTTCTTCTTGTTTCACTTTCTCCCTCCATTTCTCTATTTTTTTTCCTTCCTATTTCTGTCTTTTAATGCTGAAATTGCATCCCTGACACCCAAATTTTTAATACTCCAATCTAGCATGCTTTACACTCTCACGAACTTAGCATCTCCCCCCTCCATAGTCCCTGTCTAATTGCCATCCGCTGTGTGTCTTCATCTCCCCTGAACCGCCCATGATGTAGTTCCTCCATTTATACCCACTGAATATCAGAGACCCTTTGTGTCTCTATCCATCTACAATTTCCCCATGCCATGTCCCAGCCCCCGTGGTCGATGAAAAAGGGAGCGTGTGTACAGACTAACTTCTCTTTTGACTACCTTCTGTAATGTCATAGAGTCATAGAACACAGAAACAGCCTTTGGGACAACGTATCCACACTAAGCATCTTCCAAAACTAAAAGTTCCACCTGCCTATGCTTGGTCCGTATGCCTCCAAACTTTTCCTATTCATGAACTTATCCAAATGCGCACCTTGGGAAGGCAAATGCAGGCAGGAATTATACACTTAATGGTAAGGTCCTGGAGGGTGTTGCTGAACAAAGAAACTTTGAAGTTCAGGTTCACAGATTCATGAAAGTGGTGTCACAGGTAGATAGGATAGCGAATAAAGGGTTTCCTTTATTGGTCAGAGAATCGAGTATAGGAATTGGGCTGTCACGTACAGTTGTAGAGGGCATTGGTGTGGCCAATTTGGAGTACTGCATTCAATACCGGTCTCCCTGCTATAGGAAGGATGGTGTAAAACTTGAAATGGTTCAGTAAAGATTTACAAGGATGTTGACAACATTGAAGGGTTTGAGCTTTCGGGAGAGGTTGAATAGGCTGGAGTTGTTTTCCTTGGAGCGTCGGAGCCTAAGCAGAGATATTGTACATGATTATAAAATCATGAGGGGCATGGATAGATTAAAACAAGAGGACATTGTCTTAAGGCGAGAGGGGAAATATTTAAAACGGACCTAAAGGCCAACTTCTTTCACACAGAGGGTGGCGTGTCTGGAATGAGCTGCCAAAGGAAGTGGTGGAGGTTGCTACAATGACAGTATGTACAAGACATTTGTAAATGATTATATGAATTGGAATGGTTTAGTGAAATATGGGCCAATTGCTGTCAAAAGGGACAGGAATTATTTCTGGTATCTGGTCAGCATGGACAAGTTGGACCGAATAGTGTGTTTTCGTGCTGTACATCTCTATGCCTCTATGACTTCTAAACATTGTAATTTTACTTGCATTCATCACTTTCTCTGGCAGTTCTTTCCAATACACAAACTATGTGTAAAAAATGTTGTCCCTCATGTCCTTTTTAAGTCTTTCACGACTCACCTTTAAACATGACCCTTTGTTGTGATATTACCCCACCTGAGGGAAAATACCTTGTCATTTCCCTTCTCTATGTACCTCATGGTTGTATCGAACTCAATAAGGTCAACACTCCATCCCCAATGTTCCAGTGAGAAAAGTACCTGCCTTTCCAGTCCATTTTTTCATCTCAAACCCTGCATTTGCAGCGACATCTTGGTAAATCTTTCCTGAACTCTCTTCAATTTAATCTTTCCTGTAACAGGCCAACCAGCATATAGAACATAGAACATAGAAGGATACAGCGCAGTAGAGGCCCTTCGGCCCTCGATGTTGCGCCGACCGAATCCTACCTAACCTATACTAGCCCAATAACTTCCAAATGCCTATCCAATGCCCGCTTAAATGACCATAAAGAAGGAGAGTTCACCACTGATACGGGCAGGGCATTCCATGAACTCACAACCCGCTGTGTGAAGAATCTACCCCTAACATCTGTCCTATACCTACCAACCCTTAATTTAAAGCTATGTCCCCTAGTAACACCTGACTCCATTAGCGGTAAAAGGTTCTTAGTATCTACCCTATCTAAACCCCTAATCATCTTATACACTTCTATCAGATCTCCCCTAAACCTTCTCTTCTCCAATGAGAACAGCCCCAAGTGCCTCAGCCTTTCCTCATAAGATTTTCCTACCATTCCAGGCAACATCCTGGTAAACCTCCTCTGCACTCGTTCTAAAGCTTCCACATCCTTCCTATAGTATGGCGACCAAAACTGCACACAATACTCCAGATGAGGCCTCACCAGAGTCTTATACAACTGCAACATGACCTCAGGACTCCGGAACTCAATTCCTCTGCCAATAAAGCCCAGTACACCATATGCCTTCCTCACAGCACTATTTACCTGGGTGGCAACTTTCAGAGATCTGTGTACATGGACACCAAGATCCCTCTGCTCATCCACACTACCAAGTAGCCTACCATTAGCCCAGTAATCCATCATCTTGTTATTCCTACCAAAGTGAACGACTTCGCACTTAGCTACATTGAATTCCATTTGCCACATTTCCGCCCAGCTCTGCAACTTATCTATATCCCGCTGTAACCTACCACTTCCTTCCTCACTATCCACAACTCCACCGACTTTTGTGTCATCTGCAAACTTGCTTACCCAGCTTTCAAGTCCTTCCTCTAGATCATTTATAAAGATAACAAAAAGCAATGGTCCCAAAACAGATCCTTGTTGTTCACCGGTGGTAACTGCGCTCCAAGATGAACATAATCCATCAACTACTACCCTCTGTCTCCTTCCAGCCAGCCAATTCCTAATCCAAACCTCTAATGTATCCTCAATGCCATACCTCCGAAGTTTTAGCATTAGCCTACCATGGGGAACCTTATCGAACGCCTTACTAAAATCCATATACACAACATCTACTGCTTTACCCTCATCCACTTCCTTAGTCACCTTCTCAAAGAACTCAATAAGGTTTGTGAGGCACGACCTGCCCTTCACAAAACCATGCTGGCTATCCCTGATCACGTTATTCCTACCCAGATGTTCATAAATTTGATCCCTTACCATTCTCTCTAAGACTTTGCCCACCACTGAAGTCAGACTCACTGGCCTATAGTTACTGGGCTATCCCTACTCCCTTTCTTGAACAATGGGACCACATTCGCTATCCTCCAGTCCTCTGGTACTATTCCCGTAGACAATGACGACATAAAAATCCAGGCCAATGGCTCTGCTATCTCCTCCCTAGCTTCCCATAGGATCCTGGGGTAAATGCCATCAGGCCCCGGAGACTTATCTATATTCTTCCTTTCCAATATTCCCAAAACCTCCTCCCTGCATATTTCCAGGGCATCCATTCTAATTATTTGTGATTCCATATTCACATCAGCAACAGTGTCCTGTTCCTGAGTGAATACTGATGAAAAGTACAAAGTTGTTGGTGGTGATTCTGAAAGACAGGATTTATATGTATTTTGAGGGGTAATGATTGAAAAGAATAGTTAGTGCGGTTTTTTGTGAGGAAAACCATGTCTCTCAAATTTGATTAAGCTTTTTTTAAACAAATGACATAAAAGATTAATATGGGCAGAGCGGTAGATGTTGTTTACTTGGACTTCAGCAAAACCTTTGATAATCAAATCAGTAATATTAGATCACATGGGATTGAGGGTGAGCTTGCCAATTGGATACAAAATTGGCTTCATGGCAGGAAACATGCAGTGATGGTGGAGGTATATGCTTTGGACGTGAGGTGTGTGATCAGCGGCGTTCCATATGGATCAGTGCTGGATCCACTTTTTTTTGTCATTTATATTAATGATTTTGACGAGAACATAGAAGGCATGTTTAGTAAATTTTTGGATGGCACGAAAATTGGTGGTAAAGTGGTCAGTGAAGAATGTTGATACAGATTACAAAGAGATTTTGATCACTTGGGTCAATGGACTGAGGAGTGTCTGATGGAGTTTAATTTGGAAACGTGTGAGGGATTGCATTTTAGTAAAACACACAAGGACAGGAATTAAAGATTTACCAAGACGTTGCCAGGAATGGAGGGTGTGAGATGTAGAAATAGACTGGAATGACTAGGACTTCTGTCACTGGAACATTGGAGGTGTATGGTTGACCTTATGAAGGTTTATATAACCATGAGGTGCATAGAGAAGGGAAATTATGAGGGTCTTTTCCCAATCAAAAGGAGAGGTCATATTTTAAAATGAGACGAGAAAGATTCAAAAAGGATATAAGGGGCAACTAGGTTTTACACAGAAATTGGTTTTCGTGTTGGAATAACTGCCAGAGAAAGTGATGAATGCAGGTACAGTTACAATGTTTATAAGGCAGAGAGTCATAGAGATGTAAAACATGAGAAAGACCCTTCGGTCCAACTCATTCAATCCAACTAGATATTCTAACTAAATTTAGTCCCATTTGCCAGCACTTTTCCCATAACCCTCTGAGCCCTTCCAATTCATATACCCATCCAGATACCTTTTAAATGTTGTCAGGAGTGTGGTGCTGGAAAAGCACAGCAGGTCAGGCAGCATCTGAGGCGTAGGAGAATCGATGTTTCAGGCATAAGCACTTAATCAGCAATGGTCTGTTGTGCTTTTCCAGCACCACACCCTCGACAGTGATCTCCCAGTATCTGCAGTCCTCACTTTCTCCTTGCATTATTAAATGCTGTAATTGTACCAGCGTCCACCACTCCCTCAGGCAGCTCATTTTATATTCGCATCATTCTCTGCATGAAAACGTTGCCCCTATGGTCCCTTTTAAATGTTTCCCTTCTTGTTTGAACTTATACATGCCACTCATGATTTTATACACTCTGTAAGGTCACCCATTAGGCTCCAGGGAAACAGCGAATTCAGCCTCAAAGTCTTCATCACTGGCAATGTCCTTGTAGTTCTTTTCTGAACTGCTAGAAGTTTCACAACATCCTTCCTATCGGAGGCTCTCCAGAATTGAATGCAGTTTTCTAAAATTGGCCAAACCAATGCCCTGTACAGCTGCAACATGACGTCGCAACTCCTATACTCGATGCTCTGACCAATAAAGGAAAGCATACCAAATGTGTTCTTCACTATCCTATCTACCTGCGACTTCATTTTTAAGGGACTATGGACCTTAACTCCAAGGTCTCTTTGTTCAGCAACACTCCCAGGACCTCACCATTAAGTGTGCAGATCCAGCCCGGATTTGCATTCGCAAGATATGCATTTGGATAATTTAATAAATAGGAAATGATTGGAGGGATACGGGCCATGCACATGCAGGTGGGTCTTTTTAGTTTTGGAAGATGGTTAGTGTAGCCTGAATGGTCTGTTTCTGTGGGGTATCACTCTATAACTCTCTGACATTACAGCAGACAGATAAAAGACATATTAATCTCTTCACATGTTCCGTTTGTCATCCACCTCAGGGACTGGGACATGGCATGGGGAGTATTGTGGGTGGATGGAGACACAGAGGGTCTCTCATATACAGTGGGTGTGTAATGGAGGAACGACAGAATGGGCGATTCAGAACAGAAGAAAGACACGGGGCAGAGCAATTAGCTAGGGACCATGGAAGGAGGAGTTGCTCAGTTTGTGAGACTACAAAATTTGCCAAGGTGGGGTGCATAAAATTGGTATCAGAAGGCTGCAGTTTTAGGATTGCAAGTCAAAAATAAGGAAGGAAAGAAAGACAAAGGGAATGCGAAACAAGAAGAAAGAACGCAAGAGACTGGGGAAAAATGTCTACAAAGTTGAAGAAAGAAATCGGAGAGAAACAGACAAAAAGAAACGGTGTCAGTAAAAAGAGAATGTGAGAAAGAACAAAAAAAGATTGAGAGAGATGTGGAATGTGTGAGAGGTAAAGAGAGGGAAAAGAGGAAAACTCAGAGATAAACAGGAGTTAAGGAAAGACATGATGAAATTAAAGTGGTTATACTCTCCATTCGGCTTGGTCCCAGCTCTCTCGATGGTCTTTCACACTCCCTCTTTCCCATTGGGGACAGACCCTGTTCCAGGGGCTTGCTTTAGAAAGGGCTGGGTAAGAGAGGGAATGTGGGATATTTAACAATCAAACTGGGATTGAGATTCAAACGCTTCCCACACCCTCACACACAGAGACAGACAGAACCACACAGATATTCACGCAGCGCACATCGCGAAAGGGACAGTGGCTGCCAGAACCTGTTTGAAATACCCCCAGGTCTGTCACTCAAAGACCTCCTCTCCACCCAAGACCCAACTCATCCCGTCAACTCCCTCTGCCTGCAGTAAACCTCCTGTAGAGATGGACTACAACCAGAGTCATTCTTGTGGCATAAGATGGAGGAAGGGAGGGCGGGAGGTGTGAGAAAAAACAATAGGTAAAGAGTTTAGTCTAGACCACTTGTATCATGACAAATTAAACAAGAGCTGATGTTGACCCACCGAAGGTGATATTAGGTCAGGTGACAGAAACTGATATAAAGAGGCAGATTTGAAGGAGCATCTTAAATCAGAAGAGAAGCTTGGTCATTGGAAGATTCAGAAAGAGAGTCCAAGACTCCCTCTGGTTGGGCTTGAATTGCCCACCAACCCATCAGCTTGTTCATGGAAAGGAGGGAAGAAAGAAACGGAATGATACCAGCGAGTGAATGGAAATGAAGTAAATTACAGTTGAAAATAAAATTGCAATCAGAAGACACAGAATTTTGTACAGTATATAATTTATTTTTTAAAACAGAAGCTGTTCTTTTTTCTTTAAGTCAGGATGCGTTGATCAGTGAATTCAGTGAGGAAGAGTGCAGAAAACTCTGTGCCATGTTGCCCACTCTGGGCCTGTAGTGAACCATGATCCGTTCCTCCAGCTCATTTAATTATGTATTCGTGTCACCCACTGTGAACTGATGGCTTGGGACAAATGTATCTTTCGTGCATATCTAACTACTCTTTCGCTTACACTTTTGTTGTTCATATTTTTACTAACTATTGCTCCTTGCTGATAGCACTTTACGCTTGCTTTGCTCCTACAGTGTCTTTTGTTTGGTTCCTCAGAGGGAGTCATTCCTTGCCCATTTGACAAAGAGTGTTCTCACCTTGGTATTCCTCCTTCTCCCTCTGTCCATACCTCACGCCGACTTATCTGCTGCAGCCAATGTTGGCTCTCAGTTACTTGGATTTGTTCACCAATTGAATTATTTTTATAAATGGATATTTCATTGCATACTTTAACTGGTCTCTGAATTTTTTCTGTGTTACCATATAAATAAGTGCATTTGTGCAGCAACTTAGGTTCCGCAGCATATATGCGATTTCTTCAAACAGGCGAAAATCATAGAAATCCAAGGAATGACCAGCTTCAAAGAACAGTAAAATATATGTCAACCACAACAGGATGAAGCTGGTGGTTATGGCAAAGAGTAAAATCACAGAATTCTTTCTGCTCTCTATCTCTGGGTCACTCTCTACTTTTCCTTGTGCCCTCAATCCCTTTCGCACCTTCACGGCCTCGAAGATGTGTCTGGCAGTCAGAAAATTGAGAAAGAGAATAAAAGTAAATGGTAACATTGGTGTTAAAAAATGTTCAAAGAATTTAAAACTTTCCCACCGAGCATGGTAATAACTGGACCTCGTTTTACAGTACCAGGGAACATTGTTGATTATCTTCCTAGGTTCATATCGAAAGTAGTTGGGAATGTTCTTTAATGAAAAGAAAACGCAGATTGCTGCTACAACCCTCTTTGCAGTTTTCTTTGTACAATACTTAGTTTTCATCTGATGAAAACAAATAGCAACAAATCGATCAAAAGAGAAAGCAACAGTGAACCAGACAGAGCAATCCATGGTTAAAAGGACCAGGGCATAGATAACACTACAAACAGGAGTGATGTGCAGGAAACACTGTGGATAATAATAGAAAGAGAATCGGCGTAGGATGAAATAAACAATAGTGAACAGTAGATCAGATGTCGCCATGGCCATCAGATAGCGAATGGTGCATGTTGAAAGGCCACAGTTCTGCCGAGCTAAGATTACAATCACCACTAGACTAACTGTAAGAAAGAGAGAAAGGAATAAACAGACTTTAAGTTAATGATCAAATATTCTCCAACCTGAGCCCAGACTTAAAATAATGGCACAAAGATAATTGTAGTACTATGTCATATGAAGTTTAAATAATCTGAACCACAGCAGCAACCTTTCTCTAACTGAATCATTTGCACTTTTATAAAACATGGAAAAGATCATGACCAGCAAATTTCTCACAAAAAACAGTCATATACTCAATGAGTTTTTTTTAAAATTGGGCAACAGTTGATTTCACCTCCTTTATAGATTACTCAGACTGGGTGGATATTCCCCTGAGACCACAACATCCACACAATGACACATCTCGAATCAGTAAAACAAAGAATGGGATACACCTAACATAGACATTGATTGCAAAATTTCAGTATTTGGCTTTGCAGCCTCCACAGCTCAGATTGTCCCCAGAATTGTATATGTACACTGTATGGATGACAGCATAGGGCATTGAATCACTCCACAGTGTCCAGGGATGAATGCTGACCACAACGTGGATGAACAAATAATCGGGCATTGAGTCCCTACCTCATGGACAGGATTGAACAATCTGTACCATGGAAGCATTCAGCAGTGATTCTAACCACCATGTCCCAAACTGGATACCCACCGAAATCATAAGCACTGAAACATTTGACACAGACTCTCTCACAGGTCCAACACTGTACACCACAGTCTCCACGCAAATAAAAGCTGAAGCCATGCTGCATTTTTCTTTGCAACTTCCTGGTTGAGGAATCATACATTTTACCAGGGAATAAGTGAAGCCTCCCGTCAGATGTCCAGGCTCATCCTTTCAAATCCTTGTCCTTTTGAATAGTGTCCGCCCTCCCAGATTCAGAAAACACAGTGGAGTTTGGAATCCCCATCACCTAACTAGCATTCTCCATGGCAATCATCAGAGACTGTTTCTGTGATAGGATCATAGAAACCCTACCTTACAGAACGAGGTCATTCGGCCCATCGAATCTGCAGCAAACCTCTGAAAAGCATCCTACCCAGACCCCACCAAATGGATGTAATTTTATTATGATTAACTCACCTAACAAGATATCCTGGGCACTATGTGGCAATTTAGCTTAGCCAACCCATCTAATGTGCACACCTTTAGATTGTGGGAGAAAACCAGTGTACCTAGAGGAAGCTCACGCAGATACAGGGAGAATGTATAAGCTTCGCACAGATGGTCATTCAAGGATGGAATCGATCCGAGGTCCTTAGTACTGTGAGTCCGCAATGCTAACCACTGTGCCACCATGCCACCCGTAAATCTCTGTGGATTCACACCATTACTAAGGTTGTTGGGCCCATTACTAAAGATTGACTGTTAGGTAGTGATTTGGCGAGCTGGGTTCAAAATTCAACATGGCAGATGGTGGAATCTCAATGAGTCTAATGTTGATGATGAAGCAGTTGGCAATTTTCAAGAAGAAAAACCATCTAATTCACTAGTGTCCTTTAGTGAAGGCAATCTGTCAATCTTCCCTCGCCTCGCCGTCATGTGACCCCGGACCCATGACATACTGATTGACTTTTACATACCCTCTAGGCAATTACGAAAGTGTGGAAAATGTTGAACTAACCAACCACACCTACATCCCTTCAATGAAAAAAAAGAAAACGGAGCACCTCATTTACAGTCAACTCTGCACTTTTTTGATATTTATCTGGGGTTTGATATCCCCATACTGAATCCATTATCACAAATATGAGATGATCCACACCTAATTTGACCAAGTTTCGAAGACAAGGGATTCTCCATTCAATTCAGCGTAGTTGTTCAGAGTTTGAAACATCAACACGCAGACCAATCCCCAGCACAGACAACCGAGCCAACAACATTGGTCTCCTGGCTTTGAAACCATGAAGAATTTGAAAATTTATTGGACTTGATAAAATAAGCTATGATAGAAATTATCCGCTTAGCACCACACAACCACACTTTCAGCATTTGTCCTTCGCTCTGATAAAAAAAAAATCCCTTTGACACTAAACACCCCTTCGGTTCAGAAATATCCTCTTGTGGATTTAGGAATGGGAGTTATTTTTAAATGTACCACCGGAATTTGAGCTTTCTTGGCTAGGACAGTAGTCATTGCCCAGTTCTAAATACCTTTGTTATGGGACTGGAGATCTACCTTTTTGAACATCTTCATTGTCTGAGATAGAGGAAAGCCTACAGTGTTTCTGGGGTACAGTTGCAGAATTAGAATGGTACAGTGGCTCAGTGGTTTGCACTGCTGCCTCACAGACTAGGGATCTGGGTTCCATTCCTGCCTTAGTCACTGTCTGTGCGGAGTTTGCACATTCTCCTTGTGTCTGCGTTGATTTCCTCAGGGTGCTTTGGTTTCCTCCTACAATCCAAAGATGTGCAGGTCAGGTGTATTGGCCATGCTAAATTGCCCATAGTGTTAGGGGAATGGGTCTGGGTGGGTTACTCTTTGGAGGGTCGGTGTGGACTTTTTGGGCTTAAAGGCCTGTTACCATACTGTAGGGAATGTAATCATCTAGTCTAATCCTTTTCACCCAGCAACAGTGAAAGAACGACAATATATTTCACTCAGAATGAAATCCAATTTGAAAGTGAACTTGCATTTGATGGCGTTTCTCAGCATCTGCTGTCCTTGTTCTTCCAAAAGATTATGGAAGGTGGTATTAAGGAGAGACTTGCACTGTTCCTGGTTTATGTCGTGTTTGTGATATTCATTGATGGTCATGGTGTCATTGGTGGAGACAGTGGGTTTTGACTGATCTGTGTGGCAATCACCATGACCGGCTGTTTCTCCTGTAAAATGTGGAGCTCTGTGAGTGTTACACTCAGTGCTGCATTTGGGCTGCACTCAGCCAATATGTCGAAAGCATTCCATCCCAAGTCTGAGCTGTGTTTTCTGGATGGTGGACATGGATTGGAGAGGCAGGCGGAGAGCTTACTGTCACAGTAATCAGAGTATCTGACATACTGAAATAGCTACAGCACTTGTCTGGCTGGACCAGGTAATTGTTTGTCCAGGTTATTGATAAAGACAGAAAACTGCAGATGCTGGGATCCAAGCTATATCTCCAATTCTAATTTTGAAATTATGATGAAAGGAAGGGCATCTGCAGAACTTAGGGTCAAGGTCCAACCATGCAGAACCCAGCAGAGATGTACGGAGACTGAGATGACTGACCTCCAAAAGCGGTAAACCATTTTCACCTGGAGTCAGGATGAAACCAATTAGAGTTGTAATCTCACTGAGTTTAGTTTTCCAACGGCTCCTTATTGTGAGCATGTGTTCATAATTTATATGTTTAAGAGCACAAGAATTATTTTCAGGATTTAATATTCAACTGTAAAAAAAAACTGATTGACGAATAGATAATCAATCCTTCTGTACATGCAAGGCGAACAATTCTGAGTCTGGTGTACTACAGAAATAACATGTGAAGGTAGGAAGGACAGCAGATGCTGGAAGTCGGATTCGATAGAATGTGGAGCTGTAAATGGACAGCAGACCAGGCAACACGTGGGTGTGTTGGAAGGTCAGAGGTTATAGACGATAAACAAGCAATGAGTGACAGAGTTTTGGTTCTTGGCAGAGTTGGAATGATTGTCATTATCACACTAAAAGAAGAGGAATGCTCCTAATGCTGGAAACTGGACTTGGGAGCAATGTTATTCACATAGAGTATACAGACATATAGAGATAGAACATAGAAGGATACAGCGCAGTACAGGCCCTTCGGCCCTCGATGTTGCGCCGACCGAATCCTACCTAACCTATACTAGCCCAATAACTTCCAAATGCCTATCCAATGCCCGCTTAAATGACCATAAAGAAGGAGAGTTCACCACTGATACGGGCAGGGCATTCCATGAACTCACAACCCGCTGTGTGAAGAATCTACCCCTAACATCTGTCCTATACCTACCATCCCTTAATTTAAAGCTATGTCCCCTAGTAACACCTGACTCCATTAGCGGTAAAAGGTTCTTAGTATCTACCCTATCTAAACCCCTAATCATCTTATACACTTCTATCAGATCTCCCCTAAACCTTCTCTTCTCCAATGAGAACAGCCCCAAGTGCCTCAGCCTTTCCTCATAAGATTTTCCTACCATTCCAGGCAACATCCTGGTAAACCTCCTCTGCACTCGTCCTAAAGCTTCCACATCCTTCCTATAGTATGGCGACCAAAACTGCACACAATACTCCAGATGAGGCCGCACCAGAGTCTTATACAACTGCAACATGACCTCAGGACTCCGGAACTCAATTCCTCTGCCAATAAAGCCCAGTACACCATATGCCTTCCTCACAGCACTATTTACCTGGGTGGCAACTTTCAGAGATCTGTGTACATGGACACCAAGATCCCTCTGCTCATCCACACTACCAAGTAGCCTACCATTAGCCCAGTAATCCAACATCTTGTTATTCCTACCAAAGTGAACGACTTCGCACTTAGCTACATTGAATTCCATTTGCCACATTTCCGCCCAGCTCTGCAACTTATCTATATCCCGCTGTAACCTACCACTTCCTTCCTCACTATCCACAACTCCACCGACTTTTGTGTCATCCGCAAACTTGCTTACCTAGCTTTCAAGTCCTTCCTCTAGATCATTTATAAAGATAACAAAACGCAATGGTCCCAAAACAGATCCTTGTTGTTCACCGGTGGTAACTGCGCTCCAAGATGAACATAATCCATCAACTACTACCCTCTGTCTCCTTCCAGCCAGCCAATTCCTAATCCAAACCTCTAATGTATCCTCAATGCCATACCTCCGAAGTTTTAGCATTAGCCTACCATGGGGAGGACTTTGTGACACAGATGTGGAAATAATATCTACATTAGTGAGAGAAACTGCAACTGAAGTTCATTAATGTGGAATACTTATTCTGGGTTAGAATACTTGGTGATGCGAAGGCTTATATGGTATATAAAAGCACCATGTTAAATGTTCTGCATTCTAGTCTGTTAATTTGAGATGATGTTCTCCAACGTAATTATAAACTATAGTCTTTATATTGCAGTTCGTAAAGTTAGTTATTTGGT
This sequence comes from Hemiscyllium ocellatum, assembly GCF_020745735.1. NCBI lineage: Eukaryota > Metazoa > Chordata > Chondrichthyes > Orectolobiformes > Hemiscylliidae > Hemiscyllium > Hemiscyllium ocellatum. The sequence goes on along the minus strand of NC_083440.1, from coordinate 30,904,856 downwards.
GAAATAGACATTTTTATTCCTATTTTATTGGTATGGTTAGTATCATACTTACCGTAAGGCTTATTGATGTGTGGTTCACTTCGTCCTCCCAAGGAGGACACACATCTCAAAGTGAAATGCAATGATTGCATGAAAGTTAACTGTCGGCAGATTATGAATTGCAGATGTAACGATTATTCATCCAAATCGAATGAAATACCGATGTGAAATAGTCTAGCTCTATATCTATCCTTACTAAAGTACGAATAATAAGTTGATGTCGCCACATCACACAGTTGTCTTAACCTTGCTGGAAGATTATTCAGTTCCAAAAATATTATTTGAGTCAACAAAATATGTCGACAGGGCATTTTCTTTAATTGCCATTGTTGGCTTGCCAGGTTAAGTTCATAAAAATATCACATTTGTTTTTGTCCACTGGGACATTTCAATTTACAAACAGAGCACCAAACATATACAGCCAGCTACAAACATTTTCTCATTGATAATCCATTGCTTACTGTTACTGGATCTGAAATTTTAACTCTGATTTCTCCCCGCTGCCAGACCTGCTGACCTTTCCCAGCAATATCTGTGTTTTGTTGTTATTGTTGTTGACTCAGTCTTCTGTATTGCACTAACCTCCGGCACTATGGCAGTCAAGTTCTCTGATTCCTTCAGTCTTATCGGATACCACATGGAATTTGTTTGATATTTTTCCACTCAACACTCCAACAATAACGTTTTCTGTCAAGTGAACTATTTGGAATTGAAGAAAGGGGACGTTATTGAATCAGAGAGTTTGATCCAATGTGTGACTCCCCTGATGTAAAGCACACTGTGGCAGATATGTCCCAGCCAGAAGGGTTGATGCAGCAGCCTTGATGTTTTAAATTTGCTACGTGAATGAACATTTCGGTATTATCATTACTGTAAACACTTATAAAATTCCAAGTGCTCGCTGGCAATAACAAGTCCCTTCAATACTAACTCACTTCCATCCCCCAATGCAATTTCCATCCCTCAATAACCACAAAACAGTCTGGGTTTACTCAGCACCTAAATATGTTCTCCAATAAACCACCCCACTCTGAAACCACAATCAGTGTTTGGTCAGACATCCCATCTGACAGTCAGTGCAATTCTGTCCCATGCTATGGGCTAAGGACATCATACAACGCACATGTCTTTTTGACAATCAAAGAATTCAACAATGCACATCATAATTCATAATCTTTTCGCAGTGTGCTACTGATGGACATGAATCAACTGGCGAGCAGATTTGCATCCAACTCACTGACTTCCTGAGTCCTGTCATCAGGTCCCAACAGCAGGGCGAACTCTCAGTCCATCTGGCGTGATGCTCTTGATCCAAATTGGACCCTCAAAGAAACACAACAATATCAAATATCCTAAATTCCACAACAGTTACTCCAAACCAACTTGCCTTTCACTTGTGAAAAATCCTGTTGAACCACCCAATCTCTACTGTTCTGTGCCCTGTGGACCAGGCAGAAGAACAGATATTTCATAAAGTTGATGGAGTACTGCACTCCATGGTATAACACTAAGGCCTCACATTAAATCGGTTTTAAAATATACCCAGAGGACCTGTCTGTCAGTACAAACGAAATAACAATAACAATAATCAAAATAATCATGATAATACTTATCCAAACCGGTAACCAAAGACGAAATAACAATCCTAAATGAATGTACATGGGAGCCCTTTCACTTCGCCCAGTACTGTTCCAGAAACATCAAAGGGTAACAGCAACAAAGGGCAACGTTGGGAACATCCTGTTGGACAAAGTTGTTTGATCCTCTGCTAACAATATATTCCAGATCTCAGCTTTTGTCCTAATAAACTCCACACCACAGCACTTTCCAACGTTTTATAAATGGCTCTCTCGTCTTTTTGACAATCAAATGATTCAATATTTCACATCATAATTGGAATCCTGTGCTCAAAGGTCCTCCCAGTGAACTGTCGTCCAAAATAACACACCCGCATACAACCACTGAGTGAAAAAACTGACAAGATGATTAAAGCTATCTGTGCTGACATCCACTTCGAACCCTGTAATGACTTGCTCAATTCGATCATTGCCCACCTGTTGCATCTGGGCGCCCATTTAGATTGAGCTGCCTGAGCAAGATACACCAACTTAATCACTTCACATCAAGGAATGGGAAACAGCAGGTATCACTAAGTGGTGGGTTGTTACGAAACGCATCTGACAAATAGCAGGCTTTGAAGTGCCACAGAGAGAGTCGTCTTGTCGAACACTTTCGAGACCAGCCAGGGCCGGTGCTCAGCCAAAACCCATCAACGTGGCCTGAAGGCAAACCCATTCTGCACAGTATAGAGAAATAGACAATACTGCACATTACTGAGGAACCTTCTAATCAAACAACTATTTTCTTTAGACTTAGTAAGTGAGGATACTGGTATCTGGCATCAATATTTGCCTTGCTAAATTGAATAAAATGATTAAGAGCAATAGAACAGAAATTAATCTGATTTAAGACTTACCAGGAAGACCAACAGTAGCAAGGATGGTGTGGTATACTTTAGTGACTTTCTCTATTGGAAGATGCATTTTGTTTTTGTGAAACAACTTTTCCCTGATACTGGTAATCTGTCGGAGTGGGAGAATCTCTCAAAATTGGAACTGACACAGTTCCAGTGATTTATTTTTATACAGTATATCATCTCCACTGGGAAACTGTGATTAAATCTGCAATATTTTAATATCACTTTAAACAAATATATTATGGCAACGGGTTTATTTTAATGATGTGATATCATTGAGATTTGTCTCTGTAAATGAATACCCCAAAGATTAGATTAATCGGATCCTATTAGGCATCAAAATTAATTTCAACTTGCCTTCAAACAACAATACTTCTGTTATTTCACATACTATCAATGTCATAAATTTCTAAATATCTTCTGATATTCTTTTCCGTGAACCCCCTAAATGTGCTGACAATATTCAGTCTTTCAATACCTTCTATTGTCGAGTTCCTTGAGAGCTGTTCTACTGCACACTGTTATCTCACTGCTTTTCTTGTTCATTCAGTTACACAACTCATTTAGGAAATTCTACCTGTGAACGAGCACTCCAATACAGAACTTGAAGCTGATAACAATCACAACAAGAACTGGAACTTATGCTCAACCAAATACGAGAAAAGAAACTAATTCAGAACCTCCCCTTCAGAATTAGAGAATGATAGAATCACATAGAACACAAGAAGCTGGACGGCCCATCATGGTTGCCTCACTAAAATTTTACTGGATCTCTATCCGTCCCATTTTCCATCATTTGGCCCACAGCCTTGAATTTTATGACATTGCAAGTGCTCACCAAGTATTGTTTAAAGGTTGTGTGGTTTCCCGTCTCAACTCCCCTCCACGTCAGTGTATTGCAGGTCCCTTCCATCCTCGAAGTGAGAAGAGTTTTCCTGTTGTCCCCCCTTACCCTTTCGGCTTCAAATTATCCTGCCTTGTTATTGGCGCTTCGACAGAGGGAAACAATTACTTCTTATCCGCACTGTCCATGCCCATTGTAGTATTATCTACCTCAATTCTTGCTCTAAAGAAAGCAGCTCGAGCTAATGAGCCACACTCTTCACAGCTACGTTGTGACACCCCCAGCAACATTCTGGGTGAATCTCCTTTGCACTCCCTCCAGTCTAATCACATCCATCCTCTTGTGCAGTAACCAGAACTGCACATAATTCTCCAACTGTGGCCTGAATAATTCGTTTGTTTTAAAAGTGGGAACCAAGAAAGTAGATGAGGGCAGTATGATAGCCGTTGTCTCCATGGACTTAAGCAAGACATTTACAAGGTATCGTACAGATAGGTTATTGAGTAAGTTTAAATCTCATGGGGAGAAAGTGAGGACTGCAGATCAAAGTCGAGAATGTAGTGCTGGAAAAGCACAGCAGCTCTGGCAGCATCTGAGGAGTACGAAAGTCGTCATTTCAGGCATAAGCCCTTCATCAGGAATGATGAATGGCTTATGCCTGAAACGTCGAAACCACTGCTCTTTAGATGCTGCCTGACCTGCTGTGCTTTTACAGCACTATACTCTCGACTCTAAATCTCACGGGATCCCGGACAGCTAGACAATTGGATCCAAAATTGGTTTGATGGGAGAACGCAGAGGGTGTTGGGAGACGGTTGTTTTACAAACTGGAGGCCTGTGACCAGTGGTGTATCGCAGGCTCTGGATACACTGTTATTTATCATTTATATCAATGAATTGAATGTGAATTTCAGAGGTACCATTAGGTTTGTGTATGGCACCAAGTTTGATAGTGCAGTGGCATTGAAGAAGGTTATCTGGAAATGCAGCAAGATCTTCAACAAATGGCCATTAGCCTGAGGAGTTGCAGATTGAGATTAATTTGGATAAATGAAAGGTGTTGCATTTTGTCAGGACGTACATAATCTGGGGAGTGTGACAGAACAATTAGTTTTTTCCATCGGTCAGAACATTGAGTATTTGGATTGGGACGTCTTGTTACAGCTGTACAAGACATTAGTAAGGCCACATTTTGAATACTGCATGCAGTTCTGGTCGTCTTACTACATGAAGGATATTATTAAACTGGAAATAGTGCTGCAAAGTTTTATGTGCATGCTGGCTGGACTGGAAGGTTAGCCTTTTAAGAAGAGTTTAAATGGGCTGGGACTTTTTTCCATGGCGAATGAAAGATTGAGGGGTGACCTTACAGAGGTATATAAATAACACAGACACACTCAACACACACGCACGCACAGACAGACACGCACAATCACACACTCGACACACACACACATGCACGCTAGGCAACGCAAAATCACACACCAAACACAGGAACATGCAACGCGCACGCGCGCGCGCACACACGCACGCACGCACACACACACACACACACCCCTATAAATAATTTTTATACCTTTTTCAGGAATACCTTTCTTTGCTTGGAGACACAACTGACTCCATAGTTCCTTCAACCTTCCCCACAGCGCAAATGTGCTAACCTGTCTCCATCACAAGCAAACTGGACGATCTCACAATTTATCAGCGATTTCAAATTAATGTAGTCCACCACACCCACTTCGCCTGTCTGTATTCCGATTTTCTAAGAACTAAAGAGGGACAAATTGAAATTTCACTAAATGATAAATGAGAACATTAAGGTTTATTGAATAATTGGAACATAAATTTTATCTTGAATTCTTAAATGAGCCAGGAAGCCAAACACTGAATCAACTCCATATCAAAACACTTCAGAACTATTATTGTGGACCCAGGACAAATCTTATCATGACAGAACGTCAACTTAATAAATATAACAAATATGACTCTACTATCAACCAGGTAACGATCATCAATTGTCGTAAGAATCCAATTGGTTCACTAATGCCCAAAAGGGAAAGAGAATTATTGTTTATTGACTCTGTTGAAGATAGGAAAGATTTATATGTTGAAGTGTACCAAAATACGGTGGTGATCACTTTGACGGGATTGTACTAAATCACCCGCAATAGTCTGTGGGAAATTAAGGAGTAAATATACAGGGAGATCGCAGACAGCTGAAAGAAGAATAATGTTGTAATAGTCTGGGACTTTAACTTTCCAAACATAGTCTGGGATTGTTACAGTGTTAAGGACTTGGATGGGGAAGAATTTGTTCATTGTGCTCAAAAATCAATACGTAGATGTCACTCCTAGAGAAGGGGCAGAACAATCCATTTTCTACTGAAAAATGGCACAGGCTGATGATACCCCAAATGGAGGGATTATACATTGTTTCTCACCTGCATGGGTATAGTAGGACCACACTTTTGTGAATCCTCATCTAACCATAAGAGCAGGTTGTTATGGACCAGGACAGACTCCCTCAAAAATATTCCAAGTCGCCCAGACCCTTACTTACAATTATTTTAAAGGTACATATGAAGTAGATAATCCAGGTGTGATGCAGCTCGTGAAACCACTCGACTTTTAGGAAAACAATATTTATTTAAACACTACAGCTGAAACACGAACAAAGAAAAACAGAATTTAGAATAACTTAACTATTTGAAAACCATCCAACTGGGTACAGCAACTTAATGAAGGAGTTGTTCCAATTTGATTAACATACCATAAACACAGCACTTGGCAAACAGTAAATTCAAACACAGATTCTAAAAGGTAAGAGAGATTTCAGAGAGAAAGCCAATCAGGAATACAGTACTGAAGTTTGGAACCTTTCTGCTATAGCAGGCAGGTTCTTACTGTTGCAATTAAAAGAACCTAGAAAAAAACAGAACTGGGAAAACTAGGCTCTAACCCCGGCATCTTGGTACCTCTGCTTTTACGACCTGTCTTGAAAAAAACTAAGGAGAAAACTAAGGAGCATCATTACATCTCCAATATAAAATAGTTTTATTTAAACAACTTTGTCTTATTCTGTTAGTACGCTGCATTATGTTGACTATAACCATGCAAACATGCCCTACTACATCTATTTCAGTCTGTTTACTCCGGCCGCTGAACGCCTTCATTTATTCATTCAAGTTCAACAATGCGTCGGCAATTACAGTTTCTCATCCTGACACATGTATAATTGTCAAATTGAATGACTGCAATAACAAGCTCCTTAAAATGTTGACCTTAAATTTCTCCAAAAACATGAATGGGTTGTGATCAATATATATACTTTCTCAGACACATTACTACCATCAGAAGTGTTGAAATGTTGTATTGCCAACACCAATCTCAAGGCTTCTTTCTCAGTTATTGAGTATTTCTTTTGATGAATATTCAGTTTCCTGGAGAAACATCAATAGGTCTTTCTATCTTCCCGTCATCTTGTAAGAGTGCAGCAATAACACCCACATCGCTTACATCAAAAGCCACCTTGAATGGCTTTGCGTAATTAGGTGTGGTTAATACTGGGGCAGTGGTTGTCACAGTTTTCACGCTGTCAAATGCTTTCTGACTGTTTGTCTTCCACTGAAACTTCCAGAATTTCTGCAGTTATTCAATAAATTACCAACTTCTAAAATTCAGTCCAGAAAAACCCACTCAATCCCAGGAAGCGTAATCACTCTGTCTTTGTTGATGTTATGGGAAACTCCGCCAAAACCGCTTTGTCTCAACCATGTGTTCAAACACGGTCTCTGATAATTCTACTTCAACTCCCTTATCTGCATCCTGTGATTTCACCTCCTGTTTGAGCTGATAACTGTGATCTTGTTAACACACTGTCAGAAAAAATCCCAGGATATGCTTCCTGTAATACCTCAGATGCCTGATTTTGCACTGGCTTTTCACCACAATAGGCAGCTCTTATACCTGTGACCCGGCAGTATCGTAACCAAGGACAAATGATATTTCTGGAGCCTACCACCACTTCAATTTTCACTGGACATGCGAACCTCACTCAACATAATTGATTTCCACGCGCAACACTTTTTCTGGCAATAGTCGTTCAGAGTTGCATATCTCCTCATCTCTTAACATCAAAGATTGACATGACCTTGTATCTCTTAATATTCTAACCTATTTACCTGCTGCTCTTAAGCTCTGTGAGTAAACTTTACCTTTGCAAGTAAATGCGTTAGGAACTGGCACATTCATCTTAACCAACCTCTGAGCAGGTTGTATATTCTAATGCAGCTTTTTTTTATCTTCCACTCTGCCTTTCTTTACCACTCCAACAAAATTCATTGGCTTAACCTGTTATCCCACATTCGTCTTCCCATTGCTCTTCCTAACTCACCAATTCCGTGATTTTATGCGGCCTACTTTATTGTAGTGAAAGCACCGGAGCTGATTAACTTCTATGTCCCTTTCAAGGGTTTCCTTTTTACCTTGTGATAACCTATCTTTATGATCTTTGCAAAGATCTAATGTTCCTTTACCACATGAGGATTTCTCTTTTCCCTAATTTCTATCCCTCACAGTTTGAAATTGATGTTGGGGGCCAACATTTTATTTAAGTATCACCTCATAATTATCAGCCATTTCAGCTGCTAATCTGCTGTTTTCACTCTCTGTGCTTCCACATGAACTCTCACTCTGTCAGGAAGCGATTTTTTTTAACTGTTCCAAATTAATTGTCTGAAGTGAGTCATATGTTCGATCTATTTTTCACGCCATTATTCACCTGTCAAAATTACTTTGTTTGATCCTTTTTAAATCAATGTATCTTTGACCCAGGGTCCCTCCTGACATTCCTGAAACCTTGTCTGCAGGTTTCTGGCTCCAGCTCACATACACTTAAAATGGCTTTCTTCACCTCCTCATATTGCTCAGACACCTCCTCTGATAGCTTTACATTCCAGCGTTATTTAGATCAATAAAACCCACGTGGTAACTGGCCACTTCAATTTTTTTTAGCCACTTTCACAAATGCAATGAAAACGTATTCTAAATCCTTCTCCTCAACCTAAGGCAAAGCTTGGCTATATTTAAACAGATCCCCACCAGCCGTTGTCTGTGATGGGTTTGCACATCGCCGTTATTCTCTTAATTAAGCTTACCTTCTACCTTCACTTCGATTCTTTTTAAACAACTTTCCTGTACAAGTGCCAGTTTGTGAAGGTCCTCCTTATTTCTCCCTTTCCTCTTTCTCTTTTTCTTTTCGTTCTGCTGAAGTGATTCTATCCTTTTCTTTTTGTTGTCCTTGGCCCTTCCTTTCCTTTTGTTTTGTTTCTCTGCTAAAGCCGTCTGTACTTTTTTTCTCTTTTGTCTGCTTTAAAGCGTAATTTAAACTGTTTCCATTCTTTTCTACGTTCAAGCTGCCTCACCTGCAATTGAATTCCAATCATTTCCAGAGATTCTGATGACATTTCCATCAAATGTAAGTGCCGAGCTGTTGCTGAAATTATCCCTCCCTTTCTCACAGATGAAGGAGATCTCAACTCCAGTTTGTCTGCTATTTCCAACAGCTTTGTCTGGATCGCCTTCTGTAAAATCCCTGACACTTTGACCGTCCCCAGAAAACTCTTAGTGACTGAGGAGCCACTCTTGTACCAATCCCTGTTTAAACCGAAAGAATTCAACCCCGCACACGGTCCAGGTCACGGTAAAAAAGTGTTAGTGAAGCTGTTGAACTGTTCAAACTCCTCGTGAGAGCAAAATGTGGTGCCGGTAAAGTCATCAATGTCGTGGTGGAAAGGGTGGGGAATGGGGCCGGTGTAGCTGCCGAAGATGGACTGTTCTCTATAGACTATGAAGACGCAGAAACAGCTGCTGGGCCCTATTCGGGTTCCCATGGTCTGAAGGAAGGGGGAGGACTCAAGGAAAAGTTGTTAAGTTGGAGGACAAATTCCACCAATTGAATGAGTGTGTCAGGGAAGGGTATATGTTGGATTGAGAGGAGAGGAGAAAATGGAGCAATTGGAACCCTTTGCCAAGGTGGATGACACGTACAGGTCCTGGATGTCCATGGTGAAGATGAGACAATGGGGGCTGGGGAACTGAAAGTTATGAAGCAGGAGGACGGTGTGGGTGTGTCGTGAATGTATGTGGGGAGATCCTGGACAGTGTCGAGATGTGAGGAGATATGTTCTGTGGGTCAGGAGGAGGTGGTGATGAGGGGTCGACTGGGGCAGTCAGGCTTGTGAACCTTGTGTAGGAGGTAGTACCGGGTGGTGCAGAGTTCCCGTACTATGAGTTTGGAGGCTGTGTGTGGGAGGTCCCCTGTAGTGATGAGGTTGTGGATGATCTTGCAGATGATGCCTTGGTGATGGTAGGTGAGGTCGTGATCGAGGGGGCAGTAAGAGGAGGCTTCCACGAGTTGATGCCTGGCTTCAGCGGTGTAGAGGTAGATGCGCCAAGCTACCACCGCATCCCCTCTTCCTTAACCGCTAGTTTGGTGGAGTGGTTGGAGTTGGAACGGAGGGCTGCACATTGCGAGAGTGAGAGGTTGGATTGGTTGGGGATGTGGACAAGTTGAGGCAGTTAATTTCACAGCAGCAGTTGGAGATAGAAATTGAGGTTGTGTGTAACAGACCAGGACTGGGTGTCTAAGTGGATGGCTTCCTTGAACGTTGGGTGGATAACACGAGAGAAAGTAAGCACGGAGGTGGTGGAAGAAAAGTTCAATATCACAACATATATGGAATTTGTTGACAAGGGAACGTAGTGGGATGACGGTGAGATCGTTACTGAGGACTGACCGTTCATCCTTAGTGAGGGGGAGGTCCAGGAAAATGATAAAAGCCTGGCAGAGTTGTGAGCTGGGGCCTAGGATTTAGAGAGCAGGGGGACGATGTGAGGCAATGAGTGATTGAGTGTATTTCTCCACATATAGGCGCTTGCCCTTTGAAGGACTGCTGCCAATATGGTTGTGTGGTTTTCCTGAGTCATCGGATGGAAGGGGGCGGGGGGCACCTTGATAGAGATAGAGTTTGGATGCATATGGGAGCAAAGGAAAAGGAGTGAGAGTGGTGGCTGAAAGGGAACTTTAGGAATCACTTTAGAAAACGACTGAGAACTGGTAAATTATTTTAAGTTACCTTTTTTTGTTCATGACAAAGATACTGTTCAGTTATGATGCATAGAGGAAAAATGTATGATCTATGCCAGTTGAGAGTTGTTCACTGCTCTCACAGAACATATAGGCACTGTGATCTTTGTCGTTTGTGACAACGGTCTTCTGTTCACGTGTTGGATAGCTCTTCCTCTTTATGTTTCTCTATCATCTCAGCCTCTAAAGAAAGCAGTTGCTTGATGACGACTGCTCCTGGTAGCCAAGCAGTAATGTGGCTGAGCAACAGTGCAGAGACAGCAATTTCAATCCAAGTCTTCATGGTATATCACTTGGCGAGGATCTTGCAGATGGTTCCATGTATCTGATGCCCTTGACCTTCACCATCACAGAGGTTACAGATTTGGAAGGTGCTGTCTAAGGAGCCTTGATACATTATTGCAGTGATCCCTGTCGATGGCACACAGTGCTGCAGCTGGGTGTTGTTGAAGGGAGTGAATTTTGAAGGTGGTGGACGGAATGCAAAATAGGATGGAGATTTGTCCTGTCAGATATCAAGCTTTTTGCGCGTTGATCATCCAGGCAAAGTTGGAGAATTTTCATCTCATTTGTGACTTGTACCTTGTAGGTGGTGGATGCTTTTTTTTTTACATCTACTCTGTTTTCCCCACTTTAAGAATGTTGAGATTTTCTGAGAACATTGTTCATTGATCTAATCTCCAGAGAAAACATGCCCAGTCTTCTCAATGTCTCATTGAGGAGAGGTACTCCAGGTGAGATCTTGCCTAAATAAACAAAACGCCCAATTGCCAACATACAATTGGCCTTCTGAATTGCTTTCGGCACCTGCATGCTAACGTCCAGTGCCTTGTGAACAGGTATTTCCAGGTCATTTTCGACCGCAACATTTTCGAACTTCTACCGTGTATGAAATATTCTGCAGTGTCAAACCGTCAAGCAAAGGGGATAATCGCATACTTATTCACATTCTGTTCAATCTCCCACGCGCTTCTCACTCACTTACTCATCCCATCTAAATCCATCCGAAGCCTCTTAGCTGCGCCCTCAATATTTCCAATAAGACAAAATTTTATGACATCTGCAGATTTGGAAATGCTACAATCAATCCCCACAGCAGGGCCAAGCACGGATCCTTCTTTCCACAGCTTGACAACACGAGAATGACTCAGACATGGTTTTACTAAATAGCAGCAAGCTTTGAGGGACCAGTTGGGTCCTTGTTCATATCTTTTACGGCATTTACAATGAGATGCTTTGAATACGGGCTGGGCTATTATTATTGAAAATCCAAGAGAACATATCACCAACGTTGAAATCTTCATGTTGAGTACAAAGTAAAAGGAGCAGATTATTGCAACATTTCTTGAACATTGTCCACTATCAAGTGTTTGTGTTAACAGGTTCAATTGCTCCACACAAGTTGATAGAAGTTGTAAATAAAATCTACAGCAATTAACTCAATAGCAAATACTAAATCATGAAGTGGTTCTAAGAAATTGATGTAATGACAATATAACTAACATTGAGAACCGCTTACCCTCTGATCCAGTTTTGATAGTGTTCAGCAGAAACACGAGTTGTTCCAGGTACAAACTAAGAAACTGAGTGAACAGTATCCTAATGAACGAGAAGGTGAACAGTTCGTCGCTGGCTGATCAATGCACTGAGTTACCGCACATCACTAATGTATGAGATCAGACATCGAAAGAAGATGAACTGCTGGTAAGAGGCCACAATCTGAACAGTGGAGAGACAAATATCTCCAGACGGACCTGGAAAAATATAAACTCATCAGTTGTTCCAGAGCAGTTTTTATCCCTCAGAGAAATTCCATACTTGGAAGTACGGTTGCAGTGATTGGGATCCAGGGATTGTAAAACCAATAATGATATAAAAGATTGTTTATGACTGGGCAACTGGGAAACGGTACCCAGAATTTCAATTTGTTTTCAGTTTTAAATTTCAGGATTTGAGCACTGTTAACTGTTGTATCAACCTCAGGAACCTGACACTGGATCAGTATCCTTACTTTGGGAATGTTCTGGGAGAGCGCTGGAAGAACCCTAAGGGTTTGCTGTTTATGTTCAATGGTTTGCTGAATCTAAAGACAGCATGGATTTTTCTGAGAGTTGGAGAAATACAGAACCTCAGTTCATGTTCACTGATCCTGAATGCTGGTGTGAATTGTCGGACATTGTGTACTGTTTAATCCAGCACAAATTCCTCCCAGGATGTTCAGTTCTAGTGAGCAGCCATCCTACTGCATTCCATTAATTGGAAAAGGCTGGGATCAGTGTCTCGGGTGAAATCCTAGGATTTGTTAGGGATGAGCTGAAGGATTATTTCAGCAGGTTTTTTGAGAAACAGACGATGACAGCAACTGTTTTCAGACACGTGGGGGAGAACAAAATCCTGTACACCGTGTGATCCAACCCATCGTGCTGCTGGATCGTCGGTCTGTCACTTGTCCCTTTTCCACAGAAAACACAGGAAACAGCAATAGGGACTATCACCCAAATCTATTCCTACTATATTTATAACATTTTGCAAAACTCTGGGCAAGAGATTGAAGATCCCTATGATGTTTAACTGTAGATTGGTGAAATGGCGTTCACAGGATTAACTGAGAAGAGGTCTGTGTTTTGAAATGGAGATTTGACCTAGTAAAACCTGATAACCTCACAGTTCCTGTCTGGGTTTATGATGGAACATTTGGAGAGAGATGATTCTGTCGGCAGTGTGGTTTACACATTCCCACATCTCACCATCCAAGTGTTTGTAGCTGCACTTGCACAGTTCCTGATCGCAGAACCCAGGGACATCCCAAATCTCCTCAGTGAAGCCACTGCAAGGAAGACGAACAATTTGAAAGATTTCTCCATTTTCTTGTTTGTATCTCCTCTCCACTGACAGCTCAGCCCTTGGAGGAGTTTCAGGATCAATTTCTTCATCAAACAACCTGCAAAGTGATTCGGTTAAGGAGAAGGTTCAAGAATAAATTGCAAACAAAGCATGTGAAATTGATAAAACCAAACTCCTGAGAACATAGCATTATCTGTTTGAACCTCTGATCAAAGCACTAGATGGATTCATATTGGGATATCTAAATGTCTTTAAGCTGAATGGTTTGAGGACCGTGCGATCATGTCTTATGTCAGTGAGTTCTATGACACACTCAAACACCTCGATGTAGGTGATTGCTATACTCATTATGAAGGATTACAGTATCTGGCTCCCAAATGCCAAGTGTTGAGGTAATGAAATGATGGTTTCTGCAGCTGCTATTCCAGTGTTAAATTTCATTAGCTAAACTCACATTCCACTATCATGAGAAAGCATTGCCTTCTTCACCCGAATAAAGCAAGAGGCACAAAGCTTTATTGAAGAAGCAGTGGAGAATGGTACCATGGACTGGCAGGGTTGGGAATGGAACCTTCGCAAACAATTGTTGTAAATGTTGTAATTCCTCCTGGCTTTTAGAATAAATTCATCATGAAATCATGATCAATTATTTTATTTATATGGTTTAACAATGCAAGGGCATGTTAGGAATTTTACGTATCGATGCAGTTAACATAAAATAACAATATTTCTCATACAATAGCCTCTATAAACTGTAAACGAGATAAACTAAGCGCTCTATAACCTATGTGGTCACATGAACATCGACTTAGAAAATCAAGTGAAAGTAGTTGTCAAAGAAATTTTTAATCAAATTTTTCTCAATTATTTTTGAATAATGTAATCTGACAATTTAAAGACATTTTGAATACCTAGTAGAGTTACATCCTTTTTGGCAGACATGTATGGAATAAGTGGGGGGATCTCCACAAGGCCATATTTCTGCTGGTTTCCACAAACACTGTTGGTTAAAAAAAAACATTTTCGCCACTGACTGGTCATTAGGTCTTTGTGTCTGAGGATCTATGGAATCTTGGAACATCCAGACATTATCCCAAAATAGAGTCATAATTTGGCTTGAAATTAATGCAGGCACTTTGATAGTGACTAAAGCTTGAGGAGATCATTCAATATATATTGAGATATTTAAACTTAAGAAACCATCAGAGTAAACTCCTGTTATTGAAAACTCCTGGGAAACATGTAAAATAACAATTGACACTACTTCACAGTGTGGCTTGCACTAAAATATTAAACTGACGAATGTATTGGACAGAACAAAGAACGTTAGTTTAGTACGTGTCACAGAGTTATCGAGTCATGCAGCACAGAAACAGACCCTTTAGTCCAGCTAGTCTCTGCTGACAATTTTCCCAAACTAAACTAGCCCTACTTGCCTGCATTTGACGCATATCCCTCCAAAACTTTCTTATTTGTCTACTTATCCAAATGTCTTTTAACATTGTAATTGTGACCATATCCACTACTTCCTCTGGACGTTCATTCCAAATATGAACCTATAAAACATGCATCTTATGTCATTTTTAAAATATGCCTATAAAACATGCATCTTATGTCATTCTTCTCTCGTCTTAAAAATGCAGCGCCTACTCTTAATCTCCACCACCCTGGGGAATAAACCTTTGCTATTCACTGTATCTATGCCCCTCATGATTTTATAAATCTGCAAAACGTCATCCCTCAAACTCCTATGCTCCATCAAAAACAGTCCCAACCTCTCTTGCTTGTGTTTTATAACGTAAATCCTCGATCTCTGACAACATCCTGGAAAATCTTCTCTGAACCGTCTCCAATTTAATAACAATCTCCATATAGCAGGGTGGCTAGAATTATACTCAGAAAACCAAAACTTGCCTAAAAAATGTTCTGCAGAATCTCAACATGAAGTCGCAATTCATACACTCAATGGTCTGAGCAATGACAGCAAGCATGCTAACCATCGCCTTAACCACGGTGTCTACCTGTGACACAACTTTAAAGCAACAATATTCCTGAATCCCTCGACAAAGCTACCTGGGGCGCTACCATTAACTGTTCAATTCCTGACATTGTTATTTCACTAAAATGTAATAACTCCATCTGCTACCACTCAGCCTGTGGTCCCAATTGACCAAGGTCCCTTTGAGATTACCTTCACTGTTGACAATACCAACAAGGAGATGGATATCAGGGCAACAGGCCAAACGAATGGGGATGGTGTGGGGTGAATGATGGATATGTGAGTCTCTGAGCTTATACATGGTAGTAATAGAGAGACAATTGCCTGAAATGGAATTGAAGGAATTGAAGAAGGGAGAAAAATGCCAACGAAGGTCCATTGAATACCGGAAATTTGTGGAAACTTTAAACAAGTTGATGAAGTTACTCGACATCAAGCTGATCAAAGGGAATGGTACAAAGACAGTCATCACAGTACTGGCTGTAGCAAGGCAGCTGAATAAGACTGGAACAAATAAAAATACACAAAGGCAGCATCACTAGCACTTCGAGAGGTTCTCATAACAACACCACGGTTTAAGTGTGACTGCACCAGTGTCTTTAACCAGCACCCACATAAACATCCCTTCCAAGAGCACATTGGCTAGCAGCAGCATGGATCATGCTATTCACTCCCGGACCAGAGCTGCTGTTTCACAGACGAATTCCAACTGGACGGTGTCAATGAGCTGAAATAAATCAAGTTTAAATGGGTCGCGGGAGGACGCAGAGGAGATGGTTGGAGGAAGCTGACAGGGTTAGGGAGTGATGGGTTCTCTCAGAGAAGATCCCGAGCACTGATTATTTTATTCAGCTCCATGTTGGCTTTCCTCTAACTGGTGTAAAGCTCAGTTAACCATGACCAAAAATTGAATGAACTTCCAGATGCTGGGGACTACAGCCAAATCAATTGAACGAATCCTCATTCTGAGTGTGCTCCTTCACCAGACTTAACTTGCCTTAGAACCGACTATGTACTGACACAAACTGATTAGTTTTGACTTACCTCAGGAATCTGCCAACATCTACATTTACCATCACTTTTTTGGCTATCCCTGGAGGTGGATGATGATGGTGTTCATCCCGTTGATCTATTTATCGGCTCTCAGGTGGCTAATGAGTTCAATGTTGGCTTTTCAAATTCTACCACATTCAGTTCCACGTTGTTCCAGATGTAGATTGGGCTTTGGTTGCTGCTGACTCGCGTCCTGTTCTCTTTTCTTCTTGTTCTGCCCATCTGTTGGTTTCTAAAGTTGCTGTTCCGTCTCAGATGATGGTTTGCCAGAGTGTCCTGCTCTTGGCATGGCTTCCCAATTGTTGATGTCAACGTTACATTTCTCTGTATTGGTTTTTAATACGTTTTTGAATCTCTTATGCTCTCCACCTGTATTATTTTTGCTTCTTTCGCCTAGGAGTGGAAGATTTGTTTCGGTAGAGGTATGTCTTTCATCTGAGCAATATAGCTGCTCCATTTTCGTTCATTCTTGATGATGTATGCTTCAATGTCTGCTGTTCATGCTTCATTCAGCACGTTCACGTTGGCTCTTCTCTCTTCCCAGCTGACATTTAAGATATTTCAAAGGGAAAGTAAATGAAACTTTTCAAGAGCCTTCCGATGTTGTTGGTATGTTGTCCAAGTTTCTGATGCCTACAGGAACATTGGGATCACTACTGCATTGTACAGTAATGTTTTGGTGTCTGTCTGGTGTTACAATCATGAAAGACACTTGTTTAGAGACGCCCAAACGCTGTTCCACTGCATTTCAAACGAGGTTGGATATCGTCATTAAGGTCGACATTGGAGGACAGGTGACTTCCAAGATACTGAAAGTGGTCCACATTTTCCAGGGTTACATCAATGGTTGCACTCGATATGTCTCAGCTGGTGACTGATGGTAGGTTATCTGGGTCTTCTTGGAATTGACGGTAATTCGATGTATCGTGTATGCACGGTTGAAGACTGTCAGAATCTGTTGTAGGTTGTTTTCTGAGAGAGCTGAAACACTGTTATGATCTGTGTATTGGAACTCGATGAGGGAACTCATCGATGTCTTGTTATTGGACTTGAGACGGGCAAGATTGAAAAGTCGGCCATCTGTTCTGTAGACAATTTCAATTCCTGGGGGTAGGGCGTCCTTGATGATGCGGATGATTGTTGCATTAAAAATGGTGGTTAAAGTTGGAGCAGTCACGCATCCCTGTTTTACTCCTGATCTAAACTGGAAAGGTTCACAGTTACTGTTGCTGATCATAACTGTGGCAAGCATGCCATCGGGGAGGCGTCACAGAATTCCAATGTATTTTTCAGGGCATCCATAGGTGGATAGGACATCCCCAGGAGGTTCCTTGACACCGAGTCAAAGGCTTTACTCAAGTCGATGAATGCTATATACAAAGGTTATCGTTGTTCACGACACATTTCTGTAGTTGTGGCATTGTGAGGATCATGTCAATTGTCCAATATGATGATCGAAAACTGGCTGGTGTCTCTGGAAGGATCTTCTCGGCTAAAGGTTTGAGCTATCATGCGAGGATCCTTCCTGCTGTTGCTCACAGGGAAATCCTGTTTCTGACAGAGAAACAGATGTGCAGAACTAGTGCAAAAGAAAAGAGAACAGAAAGCGAGGCAGCAACAACCAAAGCACAAGCTGCATCTGGAACGACTTGTTCTGAATGCAGAAAAACTTTGAAAGGCAAGATTGGACTCTTGAGAGCCCCTAAATAGATCAACAGAATGAAGACCATCATCCTCGACTTCTAGAGATAACCACGACGATGGGTGTTGAGCATCTGAGCAGTACAGTGAGCGATAATGAAGAGGTGCTGAAAAGGCAGGCAGCATTCCAGGTAGAAAAGACTCCGAGCCCCGATGAGACCCATCCATCCCCTTGCTGAGTGAGTTCAGGGAGACATTTGCAGGCAGTAAATGACAGACATTTTTTCCAGGTTATCTGAACACGGGATTGTTCCTGGAGTCTGGGAGACTGCACATTTGAAAATGTTGGTTTGACATCAGTAATTAGAAACCTGAAGGAAGACATCATGCAAGGTAAGTTAAATATGCAGGTTAAAAAAAAATACTAGACAGTCAACATTCTTGATCCTGGGATGTTGCCTGAACTGCTCTGCTTTTCTCGCACCAGACGTTTTGACTCTGACTCTTCAACATTTGGACTCCTCTCTTTCTCCAAGGGTAGATTATGTCTGACGTTAATGCAGTGGGACAGGACAGTGGATGAGGATTATTTTTCCTTTACTTTTTAACAGGATGAAGGCATCACTGGCTCGGCAACGTTTACTCGTCATCCCCAAAAGCCCAGAGAGGATTTCAGAATTAACCACAGTGCTGTGGGTATGGAGTCACATGGCCAGACCAGGTGAGGATGGCAGCATCGCCTTCCTGAAAGGGCATAAGTGAACCAGATGTGTTTTTTTTTTCCCAACAATAACTTCATACTAATTATTGTAGTCGAAATGTCGGGCATTTTATTGAATTCAATTCCTCTGCTTGTCGTTGCAGGATACAACCCCAGGTCCACAGAACATTCTCTGGGTCTCTCGATTGCCTCCTCCAGGGTTGTCCTGTGGATGTTGTAATTTTCACGATAAGTATTGATGTAAAATAACTGTGTACCTGCCATTTTCCATCACTGTCTCCATAGATTGCGCATGAAGTTTGACGAGGTAGAGAGGACTCCTTCCTTCAGCGGACGATCTGGAATGAGAGGATTTAGTTTAGGATAAGGGGATGGGATGGCAGATTTAAAACAGAGATGAGGAGGAATTACTTCCCAAAGGGTGGTGAATCCCTGAGAATATGCTGGACGTCAGGTCACTGAGTGCATTCAGTCATAGTGTCATCGAGTTCTCCAGCATGGAAACAGACCCTTTGGTCCAACTTGTCTGTGCTGATCAGCTGTCCTAACCTATTCTAGTCCACGTTGTCAGCATTTGACCCATATCACTCTAAACCTTTCCAATCCATGAACCTATCCAGTACATTTTAAATGTGGTAATTATACCAATCTCCACCAATTCACTGTAAATAGATAATTCCAGTGCAGTACATGCCCTTTGGCCCTTGTTGTGCCGACCTGTGGAACCAATCTGAAGCCTAACTAACCTATACTATTCCATTCTCATCCTTGTGCCTATCCATTGACCATTTAAATGCCCTTAAAGTTGGTGAGTCTGCTACTGTTGCAGGCAGTGTAAGTAAAGCAACTACATCTGACATCTGTCATATATCTATCACCCCTCAATTTAAAGCTATGTACACGTGTGACTCATCACCATACGAGGAACCAGGCACTCACTGTCCAACCTATCTAACCTTCTGATTATCTTATTTGTCTTCATCTGGCAGCTTATTCCATACACACACAGTTCTTTGCATGAAAATGTTTCCCCATAAGTCCTTTTTATATCTTTAAGGAGGTGACCAAGCATGTGGATGAGGGTAGAGCAGTGAATGTAGTGTACATGGATTTTAGTAAGGCATTTGATAAGGTTCCCCATCGTAGGCTTATGCGGAAAGTCAGGAGGCATGGAATAGAGGGAAATTTGGCCAATTGGATTGAAAACTGGCTAACCGGTCGAAGTCAGAGAATGGTGGTAGATGGTAAATATTCAGGCTGGAGGGCAGTTACAAGTGGAGTTCCGCAGGGATCAGTTCTGGGTCCTCTGCTGTTTGTAATTTTTATTAATGACTTGGATGAGGGAGTCGAAGGGTGGGTCAGTAAATTTGCAGATGATACGAAGATTGGTGGAGTTGTGGACAGTGAGGAGGGCTGTTGTCGGCTGCAAAGGGACTTAGATATGATGCAGAGCTGGGCTGAGGAGTGGCAGGTGGAGTTCAACCCTGCCAAGTGTGAGGTTGTCCATTTTGGAAGAACAAATAAGAATGCGGAATACAGGGTTAACGGTAGGGTACTTAGTCAAATGGAGGAACAGAGGGATATTGGAGTCTATGTACATAGATCTTTGAGAGTTGCCACTCAGGTGGATAGAGCTTGTAAGAAGACCTATGGTGTATTAGCGTTCATTAGCAGAGGGATTGAATTCAAGAGTCGTTAAGTGATATTGCAGCTATACAGGACTTTGGTTAGGCCACATTTGGAGTACTGTGTGCCGTTCTGGTCGCCTCACTTTAGGAAAGATGTGGAAGCTTTGGAGAGGGTGCAGAGAAGATTTACCAGGATGTTGCCTGGAATGGAGAATAGGTCGTACGAGGTTAGGTTGAGAGTTCTCGGCCTTTTCTCGTTGGAATGGCGAAGGATGAGGGGTGACTTGATAGAGGTTTATAAGATGATCAGAGGAATAGATAGAGTAGACAGTCAGAAACTTTTTCCCTGGGTACAACAGAGTGTTACAAGGGGACATAAATTTAAGGTGAAGGGTGGAAGGTATAGGGGAGATGTCAGGGGTGGGTTCTTTACCCAGAGAGTGGTGGGGGCATGGAATGCGCTGCCCGTGGGAGTGGTAGAGTCAGAATCATTGGCGACCTCTAAGCGGCAATTGGATAGGTACATAGATGGGTGCTTAATCTAGGATAGATGTTCGGCACAACACCGAGGGCCGAAGGGCCTGTTCTGTGCTGTATTGTTCTATGTTCTATGTTCTATATCTTTCTCCTGTCACCTTAAACCTATGCTCCCTAGTTTTGTTCTCACTAACCCCAGATAAAACACCTCATATCGCCGGCGACCCTGGTTCGATTTCAGCCTCAGATGACTGTGTGGAGTTTGCATATTCTCCCCGTGTCAGTTTGAGTTTCCTACAGGCGGTCCCGTTTACTCAAATAGTCCAAAGATGTGCAGGTTAAGTGAATGACCATGCTAAATTGCTCATAATGTTTAAAGATGCGGAAATTAGATGAATTAGTTAGGAAAAATGTAGAACAATAGAGAAGGGAATGGTTCTGGGTGGCTTCGTGTTTGGAGGGTCGGTGTTGGGACAAACACCTGTTTCCACTCTGTAATGATTCTATGATTCTATTTACCCTATCCCTGCTCCTCTCGATTTTATAAACCATTAGAAGGTCACCCCACAAAATTTGAAGTTACATAATATCTTTGCTGTAGAACATCTGTCTTTTTCTTCTCTCCCACACTCTAGCCAGGTTGGACATTCTAGTGCACCTTTTTAGCCTTCACTGTGCTTTTTTAACCACTTTAACAAATTAACTGGCTTATCCTGCTTTCATACATACTTCATCCTTGTGCTTTTATCTAACTCACTAACACTGTGACTTCATGCAGCCTACTCTATTAGTGAACACACTGCAGCTTTTGAACTTCTATTTCCCCTTCATCGGTTTTGTTTTACCTTGAGATACGTTATTCTTATTCTCTTCACCGAGATCTACTTTTACCTTCCCATCTGAAGACGTCTTTTTTCCACAGTATCTTACCTCCAGGATTGAAATTGATGTCGGAATCCAAAATTTTTTATGAACCAACTCATGACCATCAGCCGGTTCAGCTACCAGTCTTGCCGTTTTAATTCTCTGCTCTTCCACATGAGGCAACAGTGAGGACTGCAGATGTTGGAGATGAGAATCAAGAGTCTAGTGCAGGAAAAACACAGCAAGTCAGGCAGCATCCGAGGAGCAGGAAAATTGATGTTTCGGACAAGAGTCCTTCAACAGAAATCATTTTGCCCGAATTGGCGATTTTCCTGCTCCTTAGATGCTGCCTGACTTGCTGTGTTTTTCCAGCACCACACCTCCACATGATCTCACATACACTTGCTGTGTTTTTCCAACACCACACGTCCACATGATCTCTCATACCTCACTGCTAATTTTTGAATTCCTCCAAAATAATCAACTCTCTAAGCGTTTCATATGTTTGAACTATTTTTAATTCCTCATTCACCTCTCGAACGTACTTTGTTTGATCCTTTCAAGTTCAATGTAGATTTGACTGGAGTCCCTCCTGATATTCCTGAAACGTTGTCTAGACTTCTGGCACAAGCGTGATATGCATTTAAAATGGATTTCTTCAGCTCCTCATATGCTCTAGATAGCTCCTTTATCTCTACCCACCAGCTTGGTCTGGACCAACAAAACCCAAATTGTTACTGGCCACTTCATTCTTTAGTCACTTTTTCAAATGAAATGAAAAAGATTTCAACATCCTCCACATCAAATGCAGGCAATGCTTAGATATATTTAAATGGGTCAACCAGGTCTTTGGCTCATGGGTTTGCTCATCATCACTATCCTCCTGACTAAACTTACCTTCTATCTAAACCTCCATTCTCTTAAGTTGACTTTCCTGTCTAATTCTCAACTTCTGAAGTCCAATCTCTCCCTCGTTTTGCTTTTCTTTTCTCTCCTTTTTCATTTTTTTTTTCTGTTCGGGCATTCCTCTTCTTTTCTGTTCGTTCTGCCAGGACTATTTTTTCCTTGCCTCTTTTTTTCAGCTTTTAATTGAAATTAAAGCTGTTTCGGTTGTTTTTTCATGTTTAAGCTGTTGCATCTGCAATTGAATTCAAACCATTTCCAAAAATCCTGATAGCATTTCTGGAAAATGTCACCGTCGAGCTGTAATTACCGCTCCTTTTCTCACAGAAGAAGATAACCCGTTTATCTGCCAATTCCAACATGTTTGCAATGCTAATTTTTAAGCCCCTCAAAGTCCCTTACACCTCCAGGAAACTCTTAGTGACGGAAAGAGCCGTTACTATCCTAACACTGTTTAAACCAACCGAATCCAACACCAGGAACACAAGACACCAACACATACCATTCACCACCTTTGAGTCCAACAATCCTAACACCAACTGAAGTAACCTCTGCTGTTATGAAAAGCGAGAAGACTCTGAATTTGGAGATCTGGCCACTCTTTTTCCATTGTAAAACTGTTTTAGCTTGTAACACCGTGACTTTTTCGGCACTGCTGCCTTTGCAACCTCTGTTTATGTGGAAGAGTCAAGAGTCTGGTGTTGGAAAAACACAGCAAGTCAGGCAGTATCTAAGGAGTAGGAAATCGATGTTTCGGGCAAAATGATTTCTGATGAAGGGCTTTGGCCCGAAACGTTAATTTTCCTGCTCCTTAGATGCTGACTGACTTAGTGTGTTTTTCCATCGCCAGACTCTTGACTCTAAGCTCCAACACCTGCAGTCCTCACTTTTGCCTCATGTGGAAGATCCTCCACGCTGTATTGGACCAGGCCAGGCTCCCTCCAAATAATTGAAGAAGGTAGCCTAGACCCTAACGTTTTTCTTATTTTAAAGACAGATGTGACGTAGGTGTTCCCGGTCTGATGCCACTGATCAAAGCATGATGAAACATGAACAAAAGAGAGCAGAATTTAGAGTAATTTGACGATGGGAAAGTTAACCATCACAATACTTAAATAATTAATTGTTGCAAATCAGTAACATCCCGTAAGGTGTTTGGTGCAAAAAGAAATACACACACAGATTCTGTCAGGCCAGAGAGAACAACATCCTGGGAAAGATCAGGCACGAATCACATACTAAAGCTTTCAGCCCTTCCAATACTAATTGACTCCAGGAATACTTATGATACACCTATCTAAACAAATGCCAAAGTTTCGGTCTGGCTACCTGTTTAAAGATATTTTGAGTGGTTAAGCCTCGTCCATAACATTGTACACAAATCACAGAAATGTGACAGTGTGACCAAATTTGACAAATCTTCACTCTTCTTTGCTGTCTGAATTCCAGATCCACAACTGAAAACTTCTCTGTTCCTGCCCCAGGTTAACATTGTACCATTCAGTCTCTATTGTCCCTCCTCAGTCTGACATTGCTTCCTACCTCACTGTATTCCATCTGCAGGAGGCTGAGATGTGATCATGTACAAACTGTGAGGTGCAAAGCGGGGGACATGGATTCCGAAGGTGTCAGTCAGTCAGTCATCCATTGTAGGTTTGTACAGAGCAGCCATTTGATGATAGCACACCACAAACATTAACTTTATAAACAGGGAAAGGCAAGAACGAGTGGGGATCGAGAGCGACAATAAGGTGAGCGAGGTCAGTGGTTATGGAGGTGGACAATGTCAGTAAGAGTGAGGTCAGTGATATCTCCATTGTTGAAAACTGATCTTATTCACTGAGTTCCCTTCCCTCATTAAAGGCAATGTGGTCTCCCCACTTGGTCCTTCATGTGACTCCAGATCCTGGAAAATAGGAAATGGAAAATAAATGATGACCTCAGCAGAAATGCACATATTTAATTTGTGAGAAAATTCACGCTTCAATCAGTAAGTGAAATGTAGTTGTTTACACAGTACAGCTCCTACCCTAGAGAGCAGAAAGACAACTCTGAGACACATTTTGAAACTGGAATAAACTATCGCGACGCAGCATCAGTTGAAGTATTTTCTGATCCTGGGATGGGGCCCATGGTGTTTGAATGGACAGAATTATTGCTGGCAGATTCCAGATTCTAATTTTTTTGTAATTTCCTTATGATGTACTGAGCAGCAACACTCCTTCATAATTGGGATTTAACTTGTTATTGTCATTAGTTTGTACGTTGACAGAAATTTGAAAAACAGCAACAAAACTGAGTAATGGTGTCACCTCAATCTCCCCAAGGAGCTTCCACACAGTATAAGGCAGCGTCTCTGGGAAGGCATCATCTCAGAGTTTCAAACAAGGAGCTTGTCAGCTACCTGAAGGGACACATCACCCCGCACGGAAAAATGCAACAACCAATTGATCAAATAGATAATGTATTCAATACCATCCTTGCTTTTATTGGTATCTGTAGTATGGGTTTAAGACAACTGAAATTGTTTTAATATGCAGTTCATCTGCTGTCTGGTTTTATCTTTTGAACAATAATGCCTCCAGCCCACTGACTTGTCAGTCTTATCCAGACACCGGAACAGTGACAGCAATTCACTGAGCAGCATTCTCGGTACAATTCTCCACTGTGAGAAACACGCAACTTGACTGCTGCTGCAGCATTCTCTGATCTCTGATCGTTTTAATATCTGTTCTGCTTGCATATAGAGTGACGGTATGAGGAGAGATGAGGCAAGTTAGTTCCAAAGAAGGATGACTAGACCCAAAATATTAACCGTGCTTTTTCTCCTACAGATGTTGCCAGTCGTGCTGAGCTAGTTCTATTTTTGTTATATAAATTAGGCCTAATATCTCCAGAATAGTAAAAGTTAAGTCATAATCTGAGTGATGTCCTACAAGAAAAAGGATAGATAAACTATTGTAAATTGGTTGGGAATTCTGGACAATGGATCAGCATTTCTCCTCCTCACCCTCTCTGGTCGGTGGACTGAAGCCTTGACAGATTTCCCTCTTGATCCCTGCACATTGGGATGTTTTTGATGTACGGATTTGTAGATTTACAGTGAAAATATTACAGCAGTCTGAACACTCACACATTATCACTAAGGGAGCCCTTTATGCTCTCTTATGCTGTACTTGTGGAAGTCTTGTTTGAAATCTTAGAAAGGTTCTCATGACCTGTTTACTGGTCCTGTTGTGCCTCTGATCAGATTTGGTCGAATGCTAAGCACAGTGGCTGAGCTGATCCGTGGAGAAGGGAAGAGTTTGGATTCTTGATTGTCCAATAAACATTCCAATGATGCAGTTGGGATCAATGTTTTTAATTGTTTTGTGTATTTGTTAGAGTTGGAGTTGAGAACTGAAAAAATCCATTATCATTCAGATCGTTACCTTGCAACCAAATGAAATCACATACTGCCTTGTGGCCTCCTAGCAGGTGCCATGAGCTCAGTTTCTGTCCAAATGCCATCATCTCGGTATTGATTGGGCTAGAGGGTAATCTGGAGTGGGTGTAAAATTCTTAAAATTCAAACTCACTCAATTCCAACCACTGGCAGTGACAGAGTGAATCGGCTTTGGTGGTAAAATTTTCATGGTTGCTCTCTGGACCAGGAATGGTGAATTTCTGATCAGTAATCAACTTCTTCATGTCCTTTTTGTATTCCACAGTTAATTTACTGTCGATTGTTAACATTCCTGGGGAAAGTTCGGTGCTTCTCCTTGCATTACCCGCTCCCTTGTAGGTATAGGAGCTGCAGATCTGATGGTCATTATAAATCCGATAATATTGAGCAGATTTCACACTTATTATTTCCCACTGAGTTTCCTGGACATCACTCCTGTGTGTAGTGTTACTGCTGGGGCCCTGGGTTGTGCAACGATTGACTGCTCTGTCTGGTTCACCATCACTTTCTCCTTTGATCGATTTGTGACCGTTTGTTGTCAGAAGCTGAAAACAAAATATTGTACTGAGAAAACTGTGACTGTGGTTCTAGCAACAACCTGCACCCTGTTCTGTTTGAAAAAAAAAACATTCCCTTCTTTTTTTACATGAGCATCTGAGGATAATCAACAATGTTTCATTCTACTGTAGAACAAAGTCAAGCTACTTTACTGAAACTTGGCGGGTGGCATTCGATTCGCTTGTTGCGGTTTTGACCCCTTTACTGCCTTTCACTCTGATTCTGTCGTTCAATGCTCTGACAGTCAGACAGGTTTTATTTACCAGTCAAGTTTGGAAGAGGCTACAGGTTGAGAGCAAAGGAGAGAATCACAGAGATCCAGAAATGGAGAGCAGAAAAAAGGCTGTGATTTTGCTCTTTACCAACTCTGCGAACTTCATCCTCCTTTGGTCAATCGTTGTTGTAAGTTTCTTATATTATGTCATTCAAGGAATCAATTCTGACAATTACTCGCCTCTTGTAATTTATTTGCCTGTTGTTGCGTTTATGCTTCTGAACCTAAGTTGTTGCACAAACACATTTATTTACACAACAATATTGCCGCGGTTCAGAGCAAAGTTCATCAACACAGTAAAATACCTGGTTACACGATTTCCTTGTGTTATTAGAAAATAACTCTCCTGAGTGAACAACGCGGGGTGGGTGGGGGGGTGGGGGGGTTCTGTTGTTTCCAGACCATGTTTTTTTCATTCACTCATGGGATGTGGACCATCACTGGCTGGGTCAGTAGTTATTACCCATCCCTAGTTGCCCTTTGAAAAGGTAGGGCTGAGCTGCCTGCTTGAATCACTGCAGACCCACAATGCTCTGACGCAGGGAATTCCAGGATGCTGACCTAGCGACACTGGAGGAACGATAATATATTTCCAAGTCAGGATGCTTGTGAGGCTTAGAGAAAAATTTAAAGATGGTGATGTTCCCATGTACCTGCCCCTGTCCTCCTAGATGGAAGTGGTTGTGATTTTGAAAGGTACTATCTGAGGATCTTTGGTGAATTTCTGCAGTGCATCTTCAAAATACCATCGACTGCTGCTAATCAGTGTAGGAGGAGGCAGTGGGGAATTGGAGATGTGGAGGTACACAAGCAGCTGTTTTGTCCTTAATGCTGTTGAGCTTATTGAGTGTTGTTGAAGCTGCCCCCATCAAAGCAAGTGGGGAGTATTCCATCGCACTCCTGATGGAGAGTCCTTTCTCAGTGCAGTGACCTTGCAGATTCCTCATCATAGCACAATCCGAAGAAATTGTTCAGGGAAATTGAAATTTCCTGCTGGGTAATTCCAATCAGCTTGGAACTCTCTATAATTCTCTATCGAAATCAAATCCTTCAGATATTTGTGATGAAAATAAATAGAAGAGTTATTAAAGAAAATATTCCACTGCCAAATACGTAGTCTCACTACTCAGTACAATTCAACATACCCCACACTAATGTCATAAGCAACTACTTATGAGCTGGTTGCAAATGTGTTGCTGGTCAAAGCACAGCAGGCCAGGCAGCATCTCAGGAATAGAGAATTCGACGTTTCGAGCATAAGCCCTTCATCAGGAATCCTTATGAGCTGATTCGATGTGAGACATTGTGACAGGCAAATACATGATGTTATCAGAACCCAGCCACTAAACATTCATTTCTGCAACAACATCATCTAGATTCAGAACAAAGTTCAAGATGACCCGAAAATACCAACTTGTATTAATTTCTTGTATTATGAATAAATATATCTTATTACAAATGGCTGGGTTTCCCATTTTCCAACATTAACCTGCCTAATTCTAATGGACTGCTCCTCCAGTAATTCTCAGAGCAGAAAATTTCGGTCAAGGAGTGAAGAGTCAAAAAAGTTAAACGAAATTCCCTTGTCGTGGAAGCCATACAATGCCACCCTCATGGCCACACCACACCATTGTAGTGTGGTGTGTGGAGTGGGGACTTCCTTAAGGATTCATTCAGAGATGAAGAGAGGGCAGCATCTCAGAGCATTATCAAACTGACATCTCTATTAACTTTCTCTCTTTCACATACACATACACACACACACAAACACACACACACACAAAGCTGGTTTGGAGAGATTTGCAACTTCAGCATGTAACACGTTCATGTGGAGAAAGTTTGGGCTCCCTCCGCAATGTGGAATTGATGTGTCTTTGAGCAGTATTCCAGACATTATACACATCAAATAGAATGTTTCCATTGCAGTTGTATCCACGCACCTCCGGGTGAATCAGTTCATGACGAGATGGGATGAACTTTACTGCACGTTTTGCAGCTTACAAAGTTTTCTGATGTACTTTTACAAATTATAAATGAGAAAGGATTGAAACGTGAAGAGATTAGCACTGGGCATGATCACCTCCTTCTTGTCATATCTTGGAATAGCTTCGCAAAGAATCGAGCAAAACTGTTCTGTGTTTCCACGAAGAATGAAACTAATGTGCCATGGGAAAGATTTAGAGTGTAATGTTTTTTGCGCAAAAAAAAATCTTTTGCTTCGCAGTGGCGGGATGCGTCCAGCAGAGGGTGGCATTGTATCACTTTAATCACAAGAGGGACAGAGAGAAAGAGAGAGAGGGTCTCATTGAAATCTGACATTTGAGTTCATTCATTCAAACTTCCATTAATGACAAAGTGTTTCCAATAGTAGGCAGGGTGGGACACCCACATACACACACACAGACATTCATACAGAGACACACATCAACATGAGCATCAACATTGTTACTGTCAAATGAAGAAGAAAAGACAGAGACAGCAGGGCTTCACCCACCAAAAACTGGAGACCCCATTTCACTGAGACTATACATAATGTTGCATTAACACACAATAAGCATGAACACACCGAGATGCACACCGAGACATACAAGCGGATACAGACAAGCATAGACGCACATTGTGATACACCCTAATATTCACTAACATAAAGCCATATGCCTACAGACACACATAGATAGTCACTTACAAAGGTACGCAGACAGAAATATACATAGTTCGACAAAAACACAAATATAGAGACATACATACGTGTAGGCAGAGACAGGCACACGAACACAGAAACATGCACAGATATATACACACACACACAAATACTTCGACAATCACATATACAGACACCCATACACACACAGAGACAGATTTACATTCGGAGACACAGATATATACATATTAGAACACACAGACGCATATACGCACACATTCACACCCACACACACAGATATTGCTGTGGACAGCAAAACTGAAGACTCAAATAGAGTTCGCTGTTCCTAAGACTAAATGAAAAATTAATAGATTTTTAGGAAAGTGTGAGTTTACTGCGAATCTGTATATAATTGTAGCTGGAGGGATGTATCTTTAACAAATTTCTGAAAGAAACAAGTAAATTGGTCTGGCTAGCAGAACCCGAAGCTGTCTCTTAAATGGTGAACGCAATTTAAGTAAATGAACCAATGTTGGCCACTCCTGAACTTTCCAGTCATTTCAGAACGTCAGTCGATGCTGGTGACTTGGGGCTGTGTACTATCCTAATAATGAATCAAGAATAGAGCAAACCAGAGGGTAATTCTCTTAGAAACAGTGCAAGTCATTGTAACAAAAAACCTCTCCGATAGAAAACGGGAGCGTTGGGGTTGCTGTTGGCTCTTCAGTGCTTTGAAGCCTGTATCTGACAGAAAGCAATGAAATACAAAGTGACACTGATCATTATTCCTTGGGCTTCATTAAAAAAGTTTCAAAGGAAGAATACAGGACTATTTTCATAGAGTCTTCTTGTGGAAGTAATTGCTTAAAGTACTGGCTGATGTATTGTCCCAAGTGACAAATGCTGGAACAAGTGATAGATAGAACATAGAACATAGAAGGATACAGCGCAGTACAGGCCCTTCGGCTATCGATGTTGCGCCGACCGAATCCTACCTAACCTATACTAGCCAATAACTTCCAAATGCCTATCCAATGCCCGCTTAAATGACCATAAAGAAGGAGAGTTCACCACTGATACGGGCAGGGCATTCCATGAACTCACAACCCGCTGTGTGAAGAATCTACCCCTAACATCTGTCCTATACCTACCACCCCTTAATTTAAAGCTATGTCCCCTAGTAACACCTGACTCCATTAGCGGTAAAAGGTTCTTAGTATCTACCCTATCTAAACCCTAATCATCTTATACACTTCTATCAGATCTCCCCTAAACCTTCTCTTCTCCAATGAGAACAGCCCCAAGTGCCTCAGCCTTTCCTCATAAGATTTTCCTACCATTCCAGGCAACATCCTGGTAAACCTCCTCTGCACTCGTTCTAAAGCTTCCACATCCTTCCTATAGTATGGCGACCAAAACTGCACACAATACTCCAGATGAGGCCGCACCAGAGTCTTATACAACTGCAACATGACCTCAGGACTCCGGAACTCAATTCCTCTGCCAATAAAGCCCAGTACACCATATGCCTTCCTCACAGCACTATTTACCTGGGTGGCAAACCAGATGTAAGGAATGCGAACATTGTATAATTTTGTAAGCAAGAAAGAATAAATAGATTGTAGTTCAGAGTTTTAATTTTTTGTGCATCATATATTTTCAAGGAATTTAGTTTTTGAAATGGCATTTCTTTTTTCAAATGGCAGAGGCTATGGTGCACAGAATTCTGGTGCATAGACAACTTTCAGTCATTAGAATAAATACAACGGAATGAGACCTGCTGGTTTAAAGTCCTGGACTTCGCTCCCTCAGCGCATTGTGGGTCTACTTCCAGCACATGGACTGCAGCGGTTCAAGAAGGCAGCTCAGCCCCACATTCTTCAGGGACAAATAGGGATGGACAATAAATACTGCCTAGCCAGAGACACCCACATCCTACCAATGAATAAGAATACAGTGATAATCCTGGGAGCTCCAGCTTTTTTTTTTAGCCCCTGGGTGTATGTCCAGGCCTCATTCATAGTGACCATACCCATCTGTTGGGTTATCTATCTTTTGCAGACTACCACCATAACCATCAGTATTCTGAGATATATCAAATTTTCAAATGAAAAGGTCCCCATCCCAATTTTGTATCTCGGGATAATTTGAATCATTGGCACTAAGCCCATTGCCTCAACGAGAGTGTCCTTACAGCTGTCATTAAACCAGACCTTGGTGAGCTGCTGTAACTGGCAATGAGAGATGCTCATGTGGGTCTTCGCCTCGAACAAATGGTCACACTGTTTGTTACTGTTCTGGGATGGGCCTTTCCTTTGGCCAGCCTGCCTGAAGTCCTCCCTCGGCTGTTCTGTCATCCAGTTACCTGATTTACTGCACAGGGTGTGGATTTTCTGCTCACCATCGTCCCTGATTTGGCCCTGGGTGATCTGGTTATTCGGCTTGCAGTGACCCTCCAGGATGGTCACCAAGTGATTTCTAGTCTGGTTCTCCACGGGCTGTCCCATGGTCTTCAGTTGATTATCTATGTTCAGTCCTTGGAGGACTCGTTAGCGTGTTGGTCAGGATTCTGAGTTTATTTTCCAAATTAGCCTAGTCAAGGGTATTGACCGGTGGCATTCCTGCCCTGTGTGCTGTGGCCAGATCATTGAGGAGTTCCTTTTTCTGTCATCTGTTAACCGGTGGTCCGAGATTTCCGTCATATTTCCCTGCCACTCATCCCTGTTATCCCGTGGGTCAGGTGAGAATGCAATCATTTTAACGGAGAACGACCCCACTCCAGTAACTCTATCGCTGACGTTATGATTATGATTTTTATTAGTCTGTGGTGAATGTTATTGAATAGGGTTTTCCCTGTAAGTTTAATGACTAGTCCATTGCGAGAGCCCAGTGTGTGTGTGATAAGCTGGGGGAGGAGCCTTCTCTCCTTGTCGAAGCACATTTTTATTTTCTTTTCCCGAGGAATTCTCCCTGGTAGGGCTTTCTAGGACATCGCTGTTTGAACTCTGACCCCCCTTGTCTAGGCTGCCATGTACCCACTCTCAAAGAACCCCCAGTAATCGCCTGTGATCCCTATACTCCTGCAACATAATGTTGGAATTCCATGGGTGTTCCTGTACACCACGAGCTGATGATTACATCTGAATTCCAGTGATTCCACAGGGTGGATCCAGAGGTTCCCATTGACAAACCCATTGTGGTGCTTGGTGAGTCATACTACAGGGATCTTCGGTACATCCTTCTCCCTTGGGCCTGTGCTACACCTTTCCATACAGTCATTTTAAAGCTCATACACAACACTTACTAAACAATCCAGAAGGTCACATCACTGTCTTGGGTTAGCTGCTCCGCTCAAAACAAGAGTAATTTCAATAAATATCTTCATTCAATACCAGACACAAAAAGTAATATACAAAGGAAAAAAATAAGATACAAAGATAAAGTGGCCAAACATATACAGGAGGATAGTAAAGACTTTTTTTAGGTATGTGAAAAGAAAAAAAATATTAAGACTAAAATTGGACCCTTGAAGACAGAAACGGGTGAATTTATTAAAGGGAATAAAGAAATGGCAGAAGAGTTGAATTGGTACTTTAGATCTGTCTTCACTGAGGAAGACACGGGCCATCTCCCAGATGTAATAGTGGCTGAAGGAAGAGAATTTATTATTATGCAGGATATGGTGTTGGAGAGTCTGTTAGATCCAAGGCTGATAAGTCCCCTGGACCGATGGTCTGCATCACAGCGTACTGAAGGAGGTGACTCTAGAAATCGTGCATGCATAATTGATCATTTTCCAATGTTCCATAGATTCAGGATCAGTTTCTGCAGATTGGAGGTTGGCTAATGTTTTTCCACTTTTTAAGAAAAGAGGGAGAGAGAAAACAGAGAATTGTAGACCAGTTAGTCTGACCTCAGTGGAGGGAAAAATGCTGGAGTCAATTATAAAGGACGAAATTTCGACACCTCTGGATAGCAATAACGGGATAGGTCAGAGTCAGCATGGATTTATGAAGGGGAAATCATGCTTGACTAATCTTCAGGAATTTTTGAGGATGTAACTCCGAAGATGAACAAAGGAGATCCAGTGGATGTAATATACCTGGACTTTCAGAAAAACTTTAATAAAGTCGCACATAGGAGGTTAGTGAGCACAAGTAGGGCACATGGTATTAGGTGCAATATACTGACATGAATTGAAGATTGGTTGTCTGACAGGAAACAAAGTATAGTGGTAAATGACTACCATTTGTAATGGTAGGGGGTGACAAGTGGTATGCCACACTGATCAGCGTTGTGACTGCAGCATTTTACAGAATACATAAATGATATAAGTGTAGGTATTACATAAATGATATAAGTGTAGGTATTAAAAGTGATATTAGCAAATTTTCTGATGACACAAAGCTGGGTGGCAGGGTGAAATGTGAGGAGGATGTTAGGAGAATAAAGGATGACCGGGACAGTACATGCAAGTGGGTGAATGAATGGAAGATGAAGATTAATGTAAATAAATGTGTGGTTATCCACTTTGGTGGTAAGAAAGTGAAGGCAGGTTAATACCTACATGGAGTCAAGTTTGGTAAAAGGCCAGTACAATGAGATGTAGGTGTTCTTGTGCATCAGTCAAAGAACGCAAGCATGAGGTACAACATGCAGTGCAGAAAGCTAATAGCATGCTGGCCTTCATAACAAGAGGAATTGAGTATAGAAGCAAAGACGTCCTTCTGCAACTATACAGGGCCCTGGTGAGACTGCACCTGGAATATTGTGCGCAGTTTTGGTCTCCAAATTTGAGGAAAGACATTCTGACTATTGAGAGAGTGCAGCATAGGTTCACGAGGTCAATTCCTAGAATGGCGGGACCATCTTACACTGAAAAATTGGAGTGACCGGGCTTGTATACACTTGAGTTTAGAAGGCTGAGAGGGAATCTGATTGAGACATATAAGATTATTAAAGGATTGGACTCTCTGGAAGCAGGAAGCATGATTCCACTGATTGGGGAGTCCCGAACCAGAGGACACAGTTTATGTATAAGGGTTAGGCCACTTAGAAAAGAGTTGAGGAGAAACTCTTCACCCAGAGAGTGGTGGGTGGATGAAATATCCTGCCTCAGAAGACTGTGGAGGCCAAGTCTCTGGATATGTTCCTGGAAGAGTTGAATAGAGCTCTTAAGGATAGTGGAATCAAGGGTTAGGGGGATTAGGCAGGAACGGGATACTGATTGCGGATGATCAGGCATGATCATAATGAATGGTGGTGCTGGCTCGAAGGGCAGAATGGCCTACTCCTGCACCTTTTGTCCATAAAAATGTTCAGATTATCCAATTGTCACTCATTCCTGCCCCACTCCCCTACACCCCCAAACCCAGGGTAGAATACGTCCTGTGTGCAGGAAGAGCTGGGTTACCCATCCCTGTCCCCCACCCCAGGGTGTAAATGGATGTTTCCCAGAGTCAAGTGCTGTCCATAATTGCCTATGGTGTAGCAGCGTGTGCCCCCATGCGGCTGGGGAACTTTAAAGATATTTGCATTACGGTGTTAGCCCTGTCATTCTCAATGTGAACGCTACAGGCTTTTTCCAGTCCAGCTGTTGCTGCCATGATGGCAGCCTAGGAGATTACCCCTTTGCCAGACTTCCCATTGCTAGATGGGAATTTAATGTACCCGGTAGTCATAAATGAAATGTTGGGATTTCCACAGATCACAGTTTGAGTTTCGAGTTCATGTGTGGGAATTATCTTCGTCTGGGATGGCATGGGACATGTATGGAGGATGAATTCGTCTGGGCTCTGTCCTGTATACCTGATCCTCTAGTTGGTCCTCCAAGCTGAAGTGGAGACTGTAAGAAGTCCGGACTGAAGAACTCCCTTTCTCATGTAGTGATTAATTTGTGGAGGACCCAGCTCATTTTTAGACGGGTCAGCGGATTTAAATCCCAGACATGTGTCCTTCCCTCTTTCTGAGACAGGGGAGACAAGGGATCGGACTCAGATTCTTAACGCTAAGAGAATGAGAGCCATGTCCCGGAAATCGCAGATAAACTCGACCCAGAGTCTCCAGGTGAAGCTGATGGGGATGTTCGCCTTGTTGTTGTTCTGCACTTGTGTAGAGCCTCAATGGAGCCTGCATATCCGACTCTACAATGGTGAGGACCACTGTCGTCATCTCATCAATGGCCCCATCCCTCGCTGCTGACCCTCATCGGAGAGCTGAATTGTCCTCTGGAATAAGGCACATGACTATTAATGTGATTTGTTCCTCAGTGTACAATCTGTGAATGACAAACTGTTGGAAGATCCCATCCAAAAATTATCAGAGTCTGAGGTGGAATCAAGGAGGGTCCCCTTTCTGGTGCTACCCACCAGCTGGCTGGCTGCAATTGGCGTTCAGTGTGTAATGTGACCATCAGCTGTTTGACACTGGGTAACTACAGAATTCATGGGATTTGGTTTGGACTGTGGATCGGGGTTGGGGCTACAGGTGCAGTTACCTGGGAGAAAGGCAGTAGGGGGTCCCCATGTGTGGGCGGGCGTGGCTGTGTCTATGTGGGGCCTCTTTCTATCTCCCTGGTGAGGTTGGATCCAAAAGGCTCACACTATCCCATTCTAGGCAACGACCTGGCTCCCTAGGAATTAAATGTAGTCCTGGCACTTCCTACTCGGGCCTGATATGTATTGCTCAGTGTTACAGGCAGACAGGAACCGTGAAACTACGTGGAGCTCCCTACAATCTCCTTCCAGCTTGACCCTGTATCCCAAGGCTACTTCCCAGTCTCCAATGTCCATGCTGTCACTGGTATGGGCTCTTTCCAATTGTAACTGGAACTGTCCCATGTGGGAAAGGTTTTCCTGTACTGTTCTGTCCTGCTCCTTGTGTAAGAGCTCTCGCTTTGTCAGAGTCTGTTGTTTTCCCGGGAGTGACCGGATGGCAGCTGCGATATCCTGATCGGGGTCCTCCAGTCCATAGACAGAAGCAGCAGAGTGCGATGCTCTTCACGAAGAATCGATAAATAGACCTTTAATTTAGATGGTAAGATGTTGCTGATGTTTTGTAGTGATTATATGTAACATTTGCAATCTCCAGCAGAGGGCGATCATACAGTGACTGTGTCCTTGTGTGAGCGGGTGATATTCACAGAGTCTCACAACAGGTTATTGCTGTTGATGTGTGTTGTAACTCACACTGTCCTGTGTGGAAACATCTTCAACACAATTTGTGTCAAGCAGCTTCTTCCTTGCATCGACAGATAAACTATCGATGAAAAAGCAGAACGGCCTTGGAAAATCCTACACTTATGTTCAACTCTGCAAAAATGCCTTCATTTTCGTAGAATTGAAGATACATTCTTCTCAATTGTACAATGCATTGATCATCATTTGCATACATCTCAAGGCCATGAAGACTGCTGACTATCTGTTTCTCTGAGTGTGTAGTAATATTATGTTCATCTGTGGAATAAACCTGTGTTAATTTGTTCAAACAGCTTGTGTCAATTTCTGGGATAAACTTAGAAATTTGTGCAAACACATTGTGTTGGTTTATTCAAAACGTCTTGTATGAATTTGTGTTGTAACCGTGTGTTGTGACTGCTCCGTGTTTCAAACTGCAGCTTTGTGTCTGTGTGCATTCATATCTGTGTCCAGTGGGGGTGGGGGAGTGAGAGGGACAGGCTGGGACAGCCCTGGGCTAAGCCATTGACCTGCTGATTTCTCCCACATCCCTCTCTAATCTCATAAATAATACGTCATTGCTCTCGCAGTCTGTCACTATGAACTAGGTCCGGGAGACAGTGATCTTCAAGAAAGGTCAATGAGAATATCTCATTGCTCTCGCAGTCTATGTCACAATGAAAAAGATTCAGAGACGTTGTTTTTCATGAGATGTAAATGAGAACATCTCATTGCACTCGCAAACATGTCACGACAAACAAGATCCAGGAGACAGAGTTCTTCATGAAATATTCTCTCCACCTGTCCTTTGGTGCCATCAATCCATGTATGCCTGTGCTCCTGCAAACCCTTTTGTGTCATTATTGGAGGGATGGTTAGTATGTTTACAATTGACACCACAATGCGCCTTGATAAGATGGGCTGAAGGGCTGAGGAGTGTGAGATGGAGTTTAATTCAGATAGATGTGATTTGTTCCATTTTCGTAAGGTTAATCAGGGTAGGACAAACACAAAGCTGCAGTTTCAAACACGGAGCACCACAACA
Source organism: Hemiscyllium ocellatum (assembly GCF_020745735.1). Taxonomy (NCBI): domain Eukaryota; kingdom Metazoa; phylum Chordata; class Chondrichthyes; order Orectolobiformes; family Hemiscylliidae; genus Hemiscyllium; species Hemiscyllium ocellatum. Next base: position 30,867,082 of record NC_083440.1, on the reverse strand, counting down.
CATGGTTAAAACACAAATTCACACATGATTTTGATACATTTAATGGTAAGGTCCTGGGGAGTGATGCCAAACAAAGAGATTTTGGAGTGCAGATTCATTGTACCCTGAAATTGGAGCTGCAGGCAAACAGAATAGTGAAGTAGGTATTTTTTCACATTTGCCTTTATTGGTCATTACATTGAGTATAAGAGTTGGAATGTCAAGTAGCAACTGTACAGGACATTTGTTTGGCCACTTTTGGAATGCTACATTCAATTCTAGTCTCCCTTTTTCAGGAGAGATGCTATGAAACTTGAAAGGATTCAGAAAAGATTGACCAACATGTTGGCAGTGCTGGAGGGTTTGAGCTACAAAGGAGTGGACTATTTGGTTGCAGATGATTTTGCCTGGAACATCAGATGCTGAGGAGGGGATTCATAGCGATTTATAAAACCATGAGGGCATGGATAGGGTGAAGAGACAGGGTCTTTTTCTCAAAGTAGTGACCCCCAAAACTAGAGGGCACAGCTTTAAGGCGAGAGGGGAAAGATTTAATAGGGAACTGAAGGGCAACCTTTTCACCCAGAAAATGGTGACTATATGGAACAAGGTGCCAGAGGGAATGGAAAATTACATTGCACCACGTAAAAGGCATCTGAATGGGTATTCGATTAGGAAAGGTTGAGAGGGATATTGGCCAAATTCTGGTGAATGGGACTGGATTAATTTAGAATATCTGGTCACTGAGTTGGACAAAAGGGTCTGTTTCCATGCTGCACATCTTTATGATTCTGTGACTCTCCACATCTCTAGAGCAGATGAGACTGAACCAAGGCCTTCCCAAGTCAGAGTGAGGGACAGTATCACCGTGCCACAATTCATCACTTTTCTGCCATTGGCCACTGTTTTAAATATAATTCACATCATACCAAGAGCAAATCAATTATGTGATGGAATGTAGCAAACTCTGTTACAGTTAGTACATTCATGTTGCAGTATCTAGTCAGAAAACTGCCCTCACACAGAGGAACAATGTCACTGGTCTGAAAGTGTGGACTGGCCAGGGAACGTGGATGTTAAGATGTGGCTGAGTTGGTTTGGAAACCTAAGAAGCGAACAGAAATTCACACCTACTTTTTTCATTTTTCAATTTGATGTTGCAAGATTTCACAACTTGTCCACATTTAACAACATCAAGACTCACTCTTTCTATGTTCCCACTGATATGTCTCACATCTCGTGACATTAAGTTGCATCTTCGTCAAGACAGGCTGACACTGTTTTGCAGGGGTTAGTTAATAACTGAAGAATGATCTGAAATTAAGTTTCTCTAGGTATTGAATACATTGGTCTCTGTAACGTAAGTGGACAATCCAATCATAATATTAAAACAACTGACAATTCGCAGTAATGATGTTATTCACTCAGACACATTCAAATCAAGCTCCAGGTTTTATACTGATTCAGGGGTGCCCTTCACTGGTAATTATTTAACTGTGAATATTTATTGAAATTAATCTAGACTCGATGTGTTGTAGAGTTCGGCTCTTAAAGGACAGACAGTCTCTGGGCTGTGATTGGGTTCCATTCTGGATTCCATTCATAATCGGAACACAATGCAGGACAATGTGAAGCTGCTGTGCATAAGGACGGGTAATGTTCATACGGGGTGTCTTACAAATTATCTCCCTCTGTGTGGTCTCGTTTGTAAGGTGGACTTTAGTAATCCATTGAGCCCCCAGACAGTATCAGAAAGTAATAAAACTGACAAATTGTGTCATTGTCACGACAAAACGTAGCACAAACAAAAACAGAACTAGTTGGAGAATCTCGGCAGGTCTGGTAGCATCTGTGGAGATAGAGAAAGCAAAGTTATTTGATGTTCCTGTGAAGTGACCATAAGAATATAAGCAATAGGAGCAGAAGGAGGATTTTCAGCCAAGTTGGCCGTCCAGTATGAATTTATTTTTCCCGACGTGCACATTGAACTTCTCTCGTGTTTTGGATTCCATCAGTTTTCCCACTGTTGATGTCCTAACAACACCTCTGTAGTTTGGTTTCCCCTTTGCACCTTTCTGTTATTGATTCATTTGTGGGATGTGGGCACCGCTGGCTGGGCCCAGCATTTATAGTCCAGTCCTTGTACCCCTTGAGAAGGTGGTGGTGAGCCCGCCTTCTACTCTTTCTATCTCTTCCCCACATCTCTCTATCTCCTCTCTCACTCCCTCCCTTTCTCACTGAAAACTTCCCCAATCTCTCTCACTGTCTCTCTAACATCTCTCTCTCTCTCTTCCCCCTCTCTCTCTGCCCTCTCTCTATTCCCCCTAACTCTATAGTGTGCTCTCTTTCTCTCCAATTCGCTCTCTTTCTCTTACTCTTACTCTTTTCTCTTCTTCCATTTCTCGCTGGCCCCTTTCTCTCTCCTCCCATTTTCTCTCTACCTCTCTTTCCCCTTTTATCCCAGCCTCTTTCTCTCAATTGTCTTTCTCTCCCGCTCTCTGTCACCACCCTCATTCCATTCTATGCCCCCCCTCCATTGCCCTTTCCCTCTCCAGTCTCTCTACCTCTCTCTCTATACCCTTCTCTCCCCATTTTCTCTCTCACAACTTGCACTCTCTCCCGAAAAATGTCTCTCTCCGTCTCTCCATCCCTCCCTGTCTCCCACCCTGTCTTCCATCACAGTCTCCCCTGCTTTTTCTCTTCCCCTCCCTCCCTCTTTCATTCTCGCTAAATGCAGCAATATGCATTAAAGTTGTGGGTTTTATTTCTGCCTGTGGTTATCCAATTACTTGACATGGATGACATGTCTGACCAAATTCAACAAGAAGGACTCATGCCCGAAACGTTGATTCTCCAGCTCCTTAGATGCTGCCTGACCTGCTGCGCTTTTCCAGCAACACATTTTTTCAGCTCTGATCTCCAGCATCTTCAGTCCTCACCTTCTCCTGACAAAATTCAACTCCATCCTTGTACAGTCTAGGCCAGTTCAAATGTTTTGGTATTTTAGATTGTGTTTTCCTCATTCCTGAATGCCCCCTAGTGGTAGCCCATGCGCCAAATGCAACATCTCCGTTCGATAGCCCACTGGCAATAGGACTTGATGAACATCTGCCTATTTCTCCTCGTTGTTAAGATAGAACATTTAGGGATACATTTGGATTCTTTGTCCGTGTGTGCCTTTTGATACAATTCCTTTAATTTTTTCATCGTTGTGCTATAAATCAGTTCATTTGTCTGAGCTAAAGAGAGGTTCTGCGTCATCTGTCTGCTCTGTCTCAACCGTTTGATCAGCCAGGGTCTCTGCTAACTCCAATTCAACTCTCTTATCTTTGATTCCTCCTCTTTCAACTGGTGAATTTGTGAGTTCTTTACCACACAGTCAGAAGAAATCTCAGAATGAGTCATGCAATGGATCAGTTGCCTGAGTTTCCATGGGCTTTTCAACCACAATGTACAACACTCCTACGAGTGAATCCGCCAAATCAATAGCAAGGACAAATTGTATTCCTGGAGCTTAGAGTTTGTCCAGTGCTCCTACCATGACTTATCCACTCCTTACCTTCGCTGGTGTATGGTTTCAGAATATCTGTCAATTCCTCCTTAACCAACCTCCAACCAGCTTGTACATTCTAGTGCAGCTGTGTAGCTTCTGTGCTTTCCATTGCCAAATCAACAAAATTCACTGTTTTATCCTATGTTCCTACATCTTGTTTCCCTGTGCTTTTCATCACCCACCAACACGGTGATTTCATGTGGTCTACATTATTGCAGTGAAAACACTAGAGCTTTTCAACTTCCCTGTCTCCTGCAAGGGTTTCCTTTTTACCCTGTCGTAAGTTATTCCTATGACCATCACCGAGATCTACCATTTCCTTTCCACGTGAGAATTTCTCTTCACCAATTTCACTCGCTCACCATTTGAAAATAATTCTCGAAGCCAAACTTTGATTTCTGGACAAACTCACATTCATCAGCCATTTCATTTGCTGACCTTGCCATTTTAACGCTCTGCTCTTTCTCGTGGGTTCTCACTGCTTCACGAAGTGAATTTCTGAACTGCTACAACATAATTGTCACTCGAAGGACATTGTAAGATTGCACTATTTTTAATATCCTTATCCATCTGCCAATTTGATTTGTTTTATCCTTTCAGGGTCAGTGTAGTTTTGACCAGGCTCCCTTCTTAGATTCCTGAAACGTTGTCTGTAGGCTTCTGGCACAAGCTCCTATGCACTTAAGATAGCTTTATTCACCTCCTCGTACGCCCCAGATACCTCCTCTTATAGGTCACTCGCTCTACGTGCAAGTTTTATTTGGATCAACAAAACCCACATGGTCACCGGCCAACACACTTGTTTCGCTACCTTTTCAAATCAACTGAAAAAGTCTTCCACATCCTTCTCATTAAATTTAGACCACGGTTGAATATATTTAAACAGTTTATCGCCCGGCCTTTGGCCACAATGGGTTTGCTCATCTTCACTAAATTTACCGTCGTCTCCATCCTTTTAAGCTGACTTTTCTGTCTCAGTGCCAATTTCTAAAGTTTGAATTCCATCTCTTTCTTGCCTGGCTCTCCTTTTCTCATCCTTCTTTTTCTCTTTTTCTCTCTTCTCTCTCTTTCTCTGTCTTGCTCGTCTCTTTTTCTCTTTTTTACTTTTTGTTCTGCTTGAGTGGTTCGTTCGTTTGCTCTTCCCTCTGCTTTCAATCATAATTCAAACTGTTTCACTTCTGTTGCCCGTTCCTGGTCTCTTGCCTCTAACTCAAGTTGTTTTTTTGTCAGTTGAATTTTAGCCATCTCTAAAGATTCTAATCGTGTTTCCAGGAAATGTAATGCTGAGCTATTGCTGTAATTATCTCTCAGTTCCTCACAGAAGGAGGCAGCTCCAACCCAAGCCTGTCTACTAATTCAAGCAGCTTGGGCTTGCTCACGTTTTGAAAAAAACCGAAAATCCACCCCAAGAAAACTCATGGTCACTGAAAGAGCCACTGCTATCCCAAGCACTGCTTAAACCAATTGAGTTCAAAATCCAGAACAAAAGATACTAACACCAAGTCTCGCTGTCTTCGAGTTTTATTTTCAAAAACTTAAAAACCTGTTTCCTGAAGCAGGATCACTTAGCAATAATCAAACTGGCTGTAAAACCCTTCAAATTAGACACTTTCGGAGACTGTCTTTTACGAACCTGCTTCAGGAAACAGGTTTTTAAGTTTTTGAAAATAAAACTCGAAGACAGCGAGACTTGGTGTTAGTATCTTTTGTTCTGGATTTTGAACTCAATTGGTTTAAGCAGTGCTTGGGATAGCAGTGGCTCTTTCAGTGACCATGAGTTTTCTTGGGGTGGATTTTCGGTTTTTTTCAAAACGTGAGCAAGCCCAAGCTGCTTGAATTAGTAGACAGGCTTGGGTTGGAGCTGCCTCCTTCTGTGAGGAACTGAGAGATAATTACAGCAATAGCTCAGCATTACATTTGTCTTTATGAAGTAGAACCCACAGACAATATCACCTTGTTAAAGGAGCAGCTTCATTCCACTCAGCAGGTTTAGCAGCATCGTGAGAGGGAAATCCGAGTTAATATTTCATCTCCCAGTATCTTTCTCAGAACTAGATTGGATGCTTTCCCAGCAATTTGATTTGGTTTGATTTGTTATGGGCATATGCAGGGAGAAAGTGAGGACTACAGATGCTGGAGATCAGAGCTGAAAGTGTGTTGCTGGAAAAGCGCAGCGGGTCAAGCAGCAGCCAAGCAGCAGGAGAGTCGAAGTTTCGGGCCTGAGCCCTTCTTCAGGAATCGGGCTCAGGCCGAAAACGTCGACTCTTCTGTTCCTTGGATGCTGCCTGACCGGCTGCGCTTTTCCAGCAACACACATTCAGCTATTAGCATATGCACCTTAGTAAAGTGAAAAGTTTTGTTTTGTGTTCGAAAGAGGTAGATCATAAAATACAATGACATGCAGGTAACAGAGTGATGCAGACAAAGTTACGTGAGCACAGGAGGGTACAAAAGTAAGATCAACATCAGATTTAAAATTTGAGAGCTCCATTCAACAGTCTCATAACAACAAGGGAGATGCTGGTCTTGAACCTGTTGGTACGTGCGATTAAGCTTTTCCACCTTCTGCCTGGTGGAAAAGTTTGGAAGCAATTATATCCAGGTTTGATGATATTGGCTGCCTTTCCAGGAACGAGAAGTGCCAATGCAGTCAATGGATAGGAGGTTGGCTTGTGTGATGGTCTGTGCTTTGTTCACAACTTTCCTATGCTTCTGTGTGGAGATGTTTCTGGACTAAGCCGTGATGCTCCCAGATGTGATGTTTGGTGTGATGCATGTGAATAGGTTGGTGAGGCTCCTTATGGACATACCGAATTTCCCAAGCATTCTGAGGAAGAAGGGGCATTATTATGCCTCCTTGACACTTGCATCTCCGTGGGTGATCCAGACAGATTGTTGGTTATCGTCATTCCCAGGAACTTGACGCTCTCGATCATGTCCACCTCAGCTGCTGTTTTGGTTTTTGATTTCAAGCATCTACTGTTCTTTTAATTATTACTTTCCCAGTTCCACAAAGGAAGCCTCAGATAACCGTCATTATGTAAAATACAGAACAATATTGAGTGATGTATTTTTCATAGAATGACATACTCGCGTAGTAACAGGGCAAGTCAACATCTTTTCAGCTTGGAGATTTTTTTGTTCACAGCGTCACACACTAATATAACATGGAAACAAGCCCTTCGGCCCAATCTGCTCCATGCTGACCATGTGCTCATTCCAATTGCCTGCATTTGGTCCATATCCTTGTAGAATCTTTCCATCGAAGTACCTATCCAAATAAATTGTAAATGTTGTTATTGTTGCTCTCGCAACCACCTTCTCAGGCAATTCATTCCATTTACTCTAGATTTAAGACGTTGCCCAACAGGTCCATGCTAAATCTTTCCCCTCTCAACTTTAACCTATGCCCTCTAGTTTTCAATTGTCCATCCCTGGGAAAAGCAAGGGCGATAAGCATTCATCCTATCTCTGCCCCTCATGATGTTATACATCTCAATAAAGCATAACTCCTCTATTTCAAAGACTATGTTCCTAACTTGAACAACCTGTCCCTGTAACTCAGGGCTGTGAATCCCAGTAACATCTTCGTAAATCTTCTTTGCTCTCTTTCCAGTAATAACTATGTCTTTCCTATAACAGGGCGACCAAAAGTGAACACAATATTCGAAGTGCGACCTCACCAGTGATTATATAGCTGTAAAGTAATGCCACAACTCCTATACTCGTTGCTTTGACAGATGTATGCCAGCATGCTAAATGCCTTCTTTACCACCCTGTCTACCTGCGGCAGCACCTTCAAAGGACTATGTAATTGTACCCTTAGGTCCCCCTGCTCCACAGCACTCCTCCATACCTCAGCATTTACTGTACAAGTTCTACCTTGGTTTGACTTTCCAAAGTGCAACACCTCACATGTAACTGTATTGAATTGCATTTGTCAATCCTCAGCACACTTCTTGTAATTTTCGACAAACTTCCTCGCTATCAAAAATACCTCCTAATTTTGTATCATCTACAACACATTCATCATGCCTTGTACATTCACATCCAGGTCATTTGTGAAAATAACAAATATCAAAAGTCCAAGCACCGACCCCTGTGGCTCACCACTAGCCACAGGACACCAGTCCAAGAAACGACCTTCAACAATTACATTCTGCTTGCTACCATTGATTCAACTTAAAATCCAATGAACTCGCCCTCCCTTTTGCCATGTGACCCAACATTCATGACTAGCCTGCCATGCAGGACCTTGTCAAAGGCCGTACTAAACTCCATATTGACCACATCCACTGCCCTATCCTCATCTATCCTGTTGGCCGTCAATTTAAAATTGGAACCTTGCAATGACCAGGAATCTAGCCTTGATCAACCGCTTGCGAAGCTGCTGTGCTCAAAACACTGTACTAACACTGCACACTGATGAACTTCTGAGTGTTCATTGATGTAGCAGGTGAAGATGGTTAGACCTTGGATGTTTCCTCAGGAGTTCTTGCAGAGATGTCCTGTAGGTGGAATTGCTGACATGAAGAGTAATAACTGTCTTCCTTCTTGCTAGTTATTGCGGCAACGAGCAATACAGCGGCATACAGTGAGACCTAGTTAACTGGATTCAAGATTGACCTAATGGTAGCAAGCAAAGACTATTTTTTGTAGGAGGTTTCTCCGACTGGTTGCCTAGAGCTAGTGGTGAACCACAGGGGTTGGTTTTCTCTGTTTTTTTTACTGTGATTTTCCTTGCCTCCAAGTGTCAAATGGTGTCTTGATGTTAACGGGAGTTCCTCTCCCTTCTCCTCTTGAGTTCAACTTCTTTGAATCAAGTCTGTAATCAATGGAGCTTGTTGCATCCTAACTGGACATCAGTAAGCAGGTTATTGTCGACCAGGGATTGCTTGTTAGCCCTGTTAATGACACCTCCGTTCCCATTTCCATGTCCGAGAATGGACAGATGAGACATTAATTAACACCATCAGATTTGCCCTCATTGTTCTGTGCAAAACGTGCCTGGGTAGTTTTTCACATTCTTGGGCCAGGCCAGTGCTGTTGCTGCATCAGAACACTTTGGCTCGGCAGGCGACAGGTTTTCGATATTTAAGTCATCAGGTTGCACAACCTTATCAGTATCCAGTGGCTCTTGTAATTCCCTAATATCAGGGAAAGTGAATTGAGATTAGGATTTGTGAACATGGGGAACTCAGGACGAGGCTGAAATGGATTAGCGTCTGGTATTTTTAGTCGAATATTGTGTCAAAAGCTTCAGTTTTATCGTTTGCACTGATGTCCTGGATTCCCCATAACAGAGGGTTTAGTTCAGTTATTGCAGAGCAGCCTTCTCACTCAGTGGTTTAATTGTCCACCATTTTTTATGACTAAATGTGCCAGAGCGTTGATTTGCAGAAATGAGATGTGATGCAAAAACAGAAATTACTGGTGGAACACGGCAGGGCTGGCAGTATCAGTGGGGAGAAGGCAGAGTCTCTTTGGTTGTGTATTCGTTTAGCTCTGTCTGTCACTTGTTGCAGAGAAAAGTCGTCCTGGTTTGCAGCTTCAACAGGTTGGAATTTCATATATCGGTTTTCAGTGCTGCTGTTTGCATGTCTTGTTATACTCTTCATTGAGCCGTTCTGAAGGCTTCCTATTCATATTCTTACCCAGATGCCTTTTCAATTTTGTAATTGTACCAGCTTCCACCATAGAGCCATAGGGACATAGAGCATGGAAACAGACCCTTCGTTGCACCCGGTCCAACCTGAACTGATCCCACTCGCCCGCTCCTACCCCATATCGCTCCAAACCCTTTCTATTCATGCATCCATCCAAATATCTGTGTTCCAGATTACAGAAACAACGGCACTCTGTGAACGGATGGAACAACAGCATTCTGATCTGAGTGTTCAGATAGAGAAACAATACGTTGAACTGTGAGTACAGATAGAAAAACAACACATTGAACTGCGAGTGGAGGAGAGAAGCAACACATTGAACTCTGAGAACGAATGGAGAAACAACATTTTGAATTGAGATTGCAGATAGAGAAACAACACACTGAAATGAGAGTACAGATGGAGAAACACCACACTGAACTGTTAGAATAGAAAGAAAACCAACACACTGAACTGCGATAACAGATAGAGAAAAAACACACTAAACAGCGATAATGACAGAGAAAAAAACACACTGAACTGAGAGTACAGAAACAACACATTGAAATCCGAGAACGGAAGAAGGAACAACATTCTGATCTGAGAGTACAGACAAAGAAACAACACACAGAACTGCGAGTACAGATAGAGAAACAACTGACTGAAATGAGAATGGAGAAACAACACTTTGAACGGAGAGCACAGATAGAGAAACACACTGAACTGCGAGTACAGATGGACAAACAACACATTGAACTGGGAGTATACATAGAGAAACAACACATTGAGCTGTGAGTACAGATAGAGAAACAACACACTGAACTCGAGAACGTATGGAGAAACAACATTCTGATCTGAGAGTGCAGATAGAGCAACAATACATTGAACCTTAAGTACAGATAGACAACAACACATTGAATTGCGAGTACCATAGAGAAGCAACACATCGAGCTGCGAGTACAGATAGAGAAACAAACACTGAACTGAGAGTATAAGTAAACAACACACTGAACTGAGAGTACATATAGAGAAACAACACATCGAATTGTTTGAACAGATACAGAAACAACACACTGAACTGAGAACAGCATGAGACAAAAAGACAACATGGTGAACCAGAAATCGTCAGAGACAAAATGACAACACTGTGTACCATAAATAGAGAGAGAATACACTGAACCGGAAACAGAGCTAGTGAGATTGACAACACATTGAACGTGGAAAAGAGAGACAGTCAGCACAGTGAATTGGGAAGCAAGACAAAATGTGACTGCACACTGAATACAGAATAGAGAGTGTCACAGCAACAAACACGAAAGAGCGAAGAGAGAGACAAAGATTGCGACAACACACTGATCTGGTGACAGGAAATGACAGACAGACAACACATTGTGCTGGACATAGAGGGTGATAAACGGACAACTCACTGAACAGGGCATGGAAAGAGATAGAGAAACAACCCACTGTTTAGGGAAAAGAGAAAGACAGAGAGACAGCACGCTGAGGTGGGAATACAGATAGACAGTGTGTCAAGAGTGAGAACTGGATATAGAGAGGCAGAGAGACAACACACTGAAGTAGAAATGCAGGGAGATAAACTGTCAACTCATTGATGTGGGAATGGAGAGAGACAAACAGACAACACAATGACCTTCGAAAAAATGGAGACAGAGAGTGTGACAACGTACAAAACTGAGCATAGAGAGAACAAATACAGAATTACAGAATGAGAACAGCTTAATCTAGGCATTAAACTGTGCATAGAGAGAGAGATAGAGTGAGAAAACACAGAACTTGGAATAGTCAGACACAGTTTGACAACACACTGAACTTGGAATGGAGCAAGATCGAGTAACGAATCTGTAAACTGGGAATGAGAGAGATGGAATCAACACACTGAAGTGGGAATGGAGAGACTCAGTGAAAACGTGGGGAACAGTTAAGAGAGAGTCATAGAGTGTGACAACACAATGAACTGGTAACAGAGAGAGAGAGAGAGAGAGAGAGAGAGACAACACATTGAAATGATAACGAAGACAAGCAGAAACATATCATACTGGACCTCAAATACAGAGACATAGAGTGAAAACCCATTGAATATTGGATCAGAAAGAGACACAGACAGAGTGAGAAGCCACAGATTGGCAATAGAGTGAGACAGAGTGACAACACAGTGATCTAGGAATATAAACAGAGAGACAATGCACTGAACTGGTGAAAGAGAGAGAGAGAGAGAGAGAGAGAGAGAGAGAGAGAGAGAGAGAGAGAGGAGAGTTCACCCACTAAAATGGGAAAGCCAAGAGGCAAACACCAAACGTACTAAACTGGCAATATGGAGAATCAAAGCGACAACACAATAAACTAGAGATGTTAACTGGGTTAGCAATTGCTGCCGGTGGATAGCTATGGTAACCGGGTTAGTGATTACCATCGGTGGTGAGGGATATTAACTGGGTTAGTGACTACTGTCGGTGGTTAGGGACGATAATCTGGTTAGTGACTACTTCCGGTGGTTAGGGGCCTTAACCAGGTTAGTGACTACTCTCAGTGATTAGGGATGTTAAACAGGTTACTGATTACTTTCAGTGTTTGGGGAGTTAACCAGGTTAGGGATTACTGTCAGTGGTTAGAGATGGTATCTGGGTTAGCGATTACCATTGGTGGTTTGGGATATTAAACAGATTAGTGATGACCATCGGATGTTGGGAATATTAAACGTGTTAGTGATCCCTGTCGGTGGTTAGTGGTGTTTACCAGATTAGTGATTGTTATCAGTGGTTAGCAATATTAACCGGGTTCGTGATTACAGTCATTGATTATGATGGTAACCCGGCTAGTGATTGCTGTCAGTGGTGAGAGATGTTAGCCGAGTTAGTGATTACTGTCAATGGTTGTAAATATCCCACTCCCCCTTTACTACGTGGTCACTGGACTGCCGGCCCTGCCGGAAACTGTCCCCCCTCCACCGGTTTTCCTGATCGGGCAGTGCCCCCTGTCACTGCACGCTTGGGTTGTTGTTGTTGTTATTGTTGCTGAAGACGCTCTGACTGAAGGGACTGAGCTGCCGGCGGAGCGGCTCCGGGATGGGGCTTTCTTCACTTCCCAGGACAGGCTCCAGCCTCTGGGGCAGGGGGCGGGGTCAGTGAGGGGGATTGTTCGGCAGGAAGGAACGGGGGACCGTTGGTGATGGAAACGGCCAACGTTGATTGAGCTGCGAGTTTCAAAAATGGAGACGGTGCTGTATGGATGCTACAGCGGAGGGCGCCATCTTTGATACTGGCAGGCAGGGGCATGTGGGGTCAGAGGTCAGACATATGGTCACATCAGGCAGTCATCATCCAGCAGTGACAGTTCAGAGTTTACAGCTTTAAAACCCTCAAAGAACTTTCTGCTGAAGTTAAATAGGAAACTGTTCAGTTATTGGGAATCCCAGTGTCTCAAATGTAGGTAAATATAATCTTGAACAAGTAAGAGATGCCTTTGGTTTGTTTGGTGTGAAGAGTTTATCTCCAGTGTTTGTTCGTTCTTATGCTCCTGGACAGAAACAAACTGCTTCAGGTGTGAATCTGTTAGTTTGGGGTCTCTCGCTATCTCCCAGGGATCGTAGGACCCCAAAGTCCCAAATTATCCCATTCGGGGCAGAGATCTGGATATCTCGGGCTTGTGTGTGGTCCTGGCCTCTCCTACGAGGGCTTGATGTACATTGCTCAGTGTTGCAGGCAGACAGGACACATGCAGCTGCTTGGAGTTCCCTGCACTCCTCTTCCAGAGTGTCACTGTGTCCTGAGGTTGTTTCATGGTTCCCAATGGCCGTCCTCTCACTGGAATGGGCTCTTTCCAACTGGAGCTGGAGCTGTCCCGTGTGGGGGAGGCTTTCCTGCAACGTTCTGCCGTGTTCCTTGTGGAAGAGCTCTCGCTCTAACAGTCTGTAGTTTTCCCTGGAGTGAACAGATCTCAGCTGCGTTCTCCTGATCACGGTCCTCCAAGCTACAGACAGCAGCAAGCGGAGTACGATATTGTTCGGAAGAATCGACAAAGAGGCCTTCATTTAAATGGGGAGATGCTGGAGGACTTTCAGAGTGATTGTGTGTAACATTTACAATTCCCAGCAGAGGGCGATCATACAGTAACTGTTTGTGTGTGTTTGTGTGTGTGTGTGTGTGTGTGTGTGTGTGTGTGTGTGTGTGTGTGTGTGTGTGTGTGTGTGTGTGTGTGTGTGTGTGTGTGTGTGTGTGTGTGTGTGTGATATTCACAGAGCCTTACAGAGGGATATTGCTGTTGTGAGTGCAGTAACTGACACTATGCTGTGTAGAAACATCTTCAATACAATTTGTGTCAAGCAGCTTCTTCCTAGCATTGACAGATGAACTATCGATGAAAAGGCAGAACAGCCTTTGAAAATCCCCTGACAGGTTGCTTGGAGTGAAGTACATTTGTTTCATCATCTTGCAATCAATTCTATCACATACTTCTGTTGAATCCTGTAAAAAAAATCCTAATTTGTCTAATAATCTTGTGTGATATTGCAAATACAATGCTCAATTTTATAATGCATTTATCATCATTTGTATATACGTCGAGGTTATTAAGATTGTTGACTACCTGTGCGTCTTCGTGTGTAGTAATATTATGTTCATTTGTGGAATAAACCTGTGTTCAGTAGCTGCTGTGAGTTTGAAATTGCAGCTTTGTATCTGTGTGCAATCCAAGTCTGGGTCCAGTGAGGATGGGGGAAGGACAGGGACAGGCTGGGACAGCCGCGGACTGAACCATTGACCTGCTGCTGTCTGCCACACCCCTCTCTAATCGCATAAAAAACATCTCATTGCTCTCACAAACTCTGCCACTATGAACAAGATTCAGGAGGCGGTGTTCTTAATGAGATATGAATGAGAACATCTCATTGCTGGTGCACTCTCTGTCACTATGAACAAGATTCAGGAGACAGTGTTCTAAATGAGGTGTTATCCATACCTGTCCATTGATGCCATCAGTCCGTGTATGACTATGCACTCTTGCTCTTGCAAACCCCTTTGTGTCATTATCAGAGGGATGGTTGTATGTTTACAAATGACACCACAATCGGAGGTGTACGGGATAGCGAATAATGTTGCCTTAGATTACAATGCAACTTGATCAGATGGACTGATGGCCTGAGGTGTGGCTGAGGAGAGGTTTAATTCAGATAGATGTGAGGTGTTCCATTTTTGTAAGGAAAATCAGGGTAGGACTTATACATTTAATGTTAAGGTTCTGGGGAGTGATGCCAAACAAAGGGATCTTGGAGTGCAGATTCACAGTTCCTTGAAAGTCGGTCGCAGATAAACAAGACTGTGAAGAAGGGATTTGGCATGCTTGCCTTTGTTGGTCATTGCTTTGAGGATTAGAGTTGGAATGTCATGTTGCAGCTGTAAAGGTCATTGGTTAGGCCAATTGGAATCCTATGTTCAATTCTGGTCTACCTTCTACAGGAAAGATATTAAGAAACTTGAAAAGGTTCAGAAAAGATTTACCAACATGTTGCCAGGGCTGAAGGGTTTGATCTACAGGGGAGAGGCTGAATTGGTTGGAAGCGATTTTGCCTGGAACATCGGAGGCTGAAGGGGAGCCTTGTAGCGATTTATAAAACCATGAGGGGCATTGATAGGGTGAAGACCCAAGGTTTATTTCTCAGGTTTGAGGCGCCAAAACTAGCGGGCACGGCTTTAAGGCGAGAGGGGAAAGATTTAAAAGGGAATTAAGGGGCAAGTTTTTCACCCAGAGAGTGGTGCATGTATAGAACAAGCTGCCAGAGGAAGTGACGAAGGTGGGTACACTGCTCCATATAAAAAGGCATCTGAATGGGTACACTAATGGGAATGATTTAAAGGGATACAGCAAGGAAACTGGCCCATTGGCCCAAACTTCTCCATGCTGCTCCTGTGCTAGCTCCAAATGCCCGCATTGAATCCATATCCTTCTACCCATCCCATCTATGCACATTTTCAAATGAATTTTAAATGCTGTTATTGTACCTCCCTCAACCACTATCTCTGGCAACTCATTCCATTCACTCCCTGCGTGAAGAAATTGCACCCCCCACCCCACCCCCAGGTCCATCCTAAAGCTTTCCCTTCTCACCTTTAACCAATGCTCTCTAGTTTTTAATTCTCCATCCCTGGGGAAAAGGTTATAAACATTCATCCTATGTCTGACCCTCATGATTTAATAAACATCAATAAGATCACCGTTCATTCTACTCAATCCAAGGAATGATGTCCTATCCTGGCCAACCTCTCTCTATAACTCAGGCCTATTAATCCTGGTAACATCTTCATAAATCTTTCCAGTAATAATTATGTCTTTCCTCCAACAAGATGACCAAAACTGAACATAATACTTCCAGTGCAACTTCACCAATGACTGATATACTTGTAACATAATGTCCCAACCGCTATACTCATTGCTTTGATAATGTAGGCCAACATGCTAAATGCCTTCTTCGCCACCCTGTCTACCTGTGGCACCACGTTAAAATGACTGTATACTTGTACTTCTCGGTCCCTCTGTTCCACAGCACTCCTCACGACATTATCATTTACGGTATAAGTCTTACCTTGGTTGGACTTTCCAAAGTGAAACACCTGATATTTATCTGAATTGCATTATATTTGCCTCTCCTCAGCACACTTCCCTGCAATATTTGACAATCTTCCTCGCTTTCAACGATGCCTCCTAATTTTGTATCATCTGCAAACTTACTCATCATGCCTTGTACATTCGCATGCATTGAGGTAAATAACAAGTACTGAAGTTTCCAGCACCGAACCTTGTGGCTCACGACGAGCCACAGGCCAACAGTCCGAGAAAGTATCTTCAACAAGTACCCTCTGCTTGCTACCATTGTGTCAATTTTGAATCCAGTTAGCTCTCTTTTCCTGTATGCCATGTGACGTACTGTTCAGGATTAACCTGCCATGGAGGATTTTATAAAAGGCCTTATTAAACTCCATATAGACAACTTCCAGTGCTCTACCCCTCAACTAACCTCTTGGTGATCAATTTAAAATTGGAATCTTGTAATGGTCAGGAATCGAACCTGGGGCAACTGCTTGGAAAGCAGCTATGCTCAAAACACGATACTAACATTGCTCCTTTATGAACCTCTGAGTGTTCATTAATGAAGCAGGTGAAGATGGTTAGACATAGAATTTTTCCTGAGGAGCTCTTGCAGAGATGTCCTCAAGTTGATATTGCTGAGATGAACAATAACAACAGTCTTCCTTCTTGCTGCTTATTGCTGCAAACAGCAGAGAGTTTTCTCGGGATGCTCATTGACTATGGTTTTTCCTTGGCTTCCTTGTTTCACACTCGGTCAAATAGTGCCTTGATGTTAAGAAGAGTTTCTCTCCCATCTCCTCTAGAGTTCCACTTCTTTGAACCAAGACTGTAACCAATGACCCTTGTGGCACCCAAATTGGCCATCATTAAGCAGAGTATTGCTGACCAGGTATTGCTTGATAGCCCTGTTAATGGCACCCACCTTTCCACTTCCATGGACTGATGCAACATCAATTAACAACATCAGATTTGCCCTCATTCTTCTATGCAAAACCTGCCTGGGTAACGTTTCACATTCTCGGCCCAGGCCAGTGTTGTTGCTGCATCAGAACACTTTGGCTTGGCAGGCGACAAGTTTTCTATATTTAAGCCGTCAGGACGCACATTCTTTCCAGTATACAGTGCCCCCTGCAATTTCATAATATGAGGGAGAATGAATGGAATTGGCTGGAGACTGGGAACTCTGAACATGGGGAACCTCAGGAGTAGCCTGAAAAAAATCACTCTCTTGGTTTTTTTTGGTTGAAGATTGTTGCAAATGCTTCAGCTTTATCTTTTGCACTGATGTCCTGGACTCCCTCATAAGTGAGGATTTAGTTGTTGGAGAACAGCCTTCTCACCCAGTGGTTTACTTGTCCATCACCTTTTATGACTAAATGTGCCAGCGCGTCGATCTGCAGAACTTAGATGTGATGCAAAAACAGAAATTACTGGTGGAACACGGCCGATCTGGCAGCATCAGTGGGGAGAAAGTAGAGTCTCATTGATTGTGTGATCGCTGAGCTCTTTCTGTCATTTGTTTGCAGACAAAGGTCTTCCTGGTTTTGTAGTTTTGACAGGTTGGAAGCAAATATATATATTTTCAGTGTTGCTGTTTGAATGTGCTGTTGTACTTTTAATCAAACCAGTCTGAAGGCTTCCTATTCATCTACTCACCCAGATGCCTGTTCAATGTTGTAATTGTACAGCTTCCCCGGAGACACATAGGGTGAAGCATAGCAACAACCCCTTCGGTGCTTCCAGTCCAAGCTGAATGTCATCCCAAACTTAACTGATCCCACCCACCTGCTACTGGACGATATCCAAACAAAACCTTCCATTCATTAATCCACCCAAATGTCTTTGTTCCATACGTTCTTCACACTCTGCATGAAGGTATTGCCCCTAGGTAGATTTGAAATATTTTCCTCTCACTTTAAATCCGTGCTCTCTAGTATTTAACTCTGTTACCCTGGTAAGACCTTGGCTATTTACACTATCCATGCTCCTCATGATTTTATGAGCCTTTATAAATTCATCCCTCAGCCTCTAACTCCCAGAGTAGAAAAAACCCAGGCTATCCAACTTCTCCGTATAATGCAAACCCTCCAGTTAGAATGTTGGGCAGATAGTCTATGATAGTTTGTGCAAGGTATAATTCTGATGCTGAAATAGCTCACTGAACTTCATGGACCATTCATAATAATTTTTTTCGATCTGTTTGAAGTCTGCCTCATTTTGCACAGAGATCCTGCCACACCACA